>NC_088201.1:165121476-165342362 GCF_037126465.1 Ornithodoros turicata
ATTTAGACGATTATGTGAGTCGTCAGCATCATCGCATGAATGAATATTTGTTTGTATTGGATGGTTCAATAATGCACCACGTGCATATATGAACTACATTGAACACCGTTTGGTTTTTCATTGAGATGTTCTGCTTCCTCGTTTATGGTAACTCGATGGTACTGCATACTGCCACAGACGGTGCTGTTTGTCCTGTATTATTTCATTATATAAACGATTATGTCAGTCGTCAGCATCATGGCATGAACAAAGATTGGTTGTATTGGATGGTTCAATAATGCACCGCGTGCATATATGAACCACACTGAACACCATTTGGTTTTTCATTGAGATGTTCTACTTCCTCGTTTATGGTAACTCATTGGTAGTGCATATTCGCCACAGACGGCGCTGTTTGTCCTGTATTACATCATTATTTAGACGATTATGTGAGTCGTCAGCATCATTGCATGAATTAATATTTGTTTGTATTGGATGGTTGAATAATGCACCGCGTGCATATATGAACCACACTGAAGACCGTTTGCTTTTTCATTGAGATGTTCTACTTCCTCGTTTATGGTAACTCAATGGTACTGCATACTCGCCGCAGAGGGCGCTGTTTGTCCTGTATTATTTCATTATTTAGACGATTATGTCAGTCGTCAGCATCATCGCATGAATAAAGATTGGTTGTATTGGATGGTTCGATAATGCACCGCGTGCATATATGAACCACACTGAACACCGTTTGGTTTTTCATTGAGATGTTCTACCTCCTCGTTTATGGTAACTCAATGGTACTGCATACTCGCCGCAGACGGCGCTGTTTGTCCTGTATTAATACATTATTTAGACAACTATGTCAGTCGTCAGCATCATCGCATGAACAAAGATTGGTTGTATTGGATGGTTCAATAATGCACCGCGTGCATATATGAACCACACTGAACACCGTTTGGTTTTTCATTGAGATGTTCTACTTCTTCGTTTATGGTAACTCAATGGTGTCACATGCTCGCCGCAGACGGCGCTGTTTGTCCTGTATTAATTTAGTATTTAGACGATTATGTGAGTCGTCAGCATCATCGCATCAATTAATATTTGTTTGTATTGGATGGTTCAATAATGCACCGCGTGCATATATGAACCACACTGAAGACCGTTTGCTTTTTCATTGAGATGTTCTACTTCCTCGTTTATGGTAAGTCAATGGTACTGCATACTCGCCGCAGACGGCGCTGTTTGTCCTGTATTAATTCATTATTTAGACGATTATGTCAGTCGTCAGCATCATCGCATGAATAAAGATTGGTTGTATTGGATGGTTCAATAATGCACCGCGTGCATATATGAACCACACTGAACACCGTTTGGTTTTTCATTGAGATGTTCTACCTCCTCGTTTATGGTAACTCAATGGTACTGCATACTCGCCGCAGACGGCGCTGTTTGTCCTGTATTAATACATTATTTAGACAACTATGTCAGTCGTCAGCATCATCGCATGAATAAAGATTGGTTGTATTGGATGGTTCAATAATGCACCGCGTGCATATATGAACCACACTGAACACCGTTTGGTTTTTCATTGAGATGTTCTACTTCTTCGTTTATGGTAACTCAATGGTGTCCCATGCTCGCCGCAGATGGCGCTGTTTGTCCTGTATTATTTCATTATTTAGACGATTATGTCAGTCGTCAGCATCATCGCATGAATAAAGATTGGTTGTATTGGATGGTTCGATAATTCACCGCGTGCATATATGAACCACACTGAAGACCGTTTGCTTTTTCGTTGAGATGTTCTACTTCCTCGTTTGTGGCAACTCAATGGTACTGCATACTCGCCGCAGACGGCGCTGTTTGTCCTGTATTAATTCATTATTAAGACAAATTATGGGAGTCGTCAGCATCATCGCATGAATAAAGATTGGTTCTATTGGATGATTCAATAATGCACCCTGTGCATAAATGAACCACACTGAATACCGTTTGCTTTTTTATTGAGATGTTCTACCTCCTCGTTTATGGTAACTCAATGGTACTAAACACTTGCCGCAGACGGCGCTGTTTGTCCCGTAATAATTCCTTATTTAGACGATTATGTCAGTAGTCAGCATCATCGCATGAATAAAGATTGGTTGTATTGTATGGTTCAATAATGCACCGCGTGCATATATGAACCACACTGAAGACCGTTTGCTTTTTCGTTGAGATGTTCTACTTCCTCGTTTATGGTAACTCGATGGTACTGCATACTCGCCACAGACGGCGCTGTTTGTCCTGTATCATTTCATTATTTAGACGATTATGTCAGTCGTCAGCATCATCGCATAAATAAAGATTGGTTGTATTGGATGGTTCAATAATGCACCGCGTGCATATATGAACCACACTGAACACCGTTTGGTTTTTCATTGAGATGTTCTACTTCTTCGTTTATGGTAACTCAATGGTGTCACATGCTCGCCGCAGACGGCGCTGTTTGTCCTGTATTAATTTAGTATTTAGACGATTATGTGAGTCGTCAGCATCATCGCATGAATTAATATTTGTTTGTATTGGATGGTTGAATAATGCACCGAGTGCATATAAGAACCACACTGAAGACCGTTTGCTTTTTGATTGAGATGTTCTACTTCCTCGTTTATGGTAACTCATTGGTAGTGCATATGCGCCACAGACGGCGCTGTTTGTACTGTATTAATTCATTATTTAGACGATTATGTCAGTTGTCAGTATCATCGCATGAATGAAGATTGGTTATATTGTATGGTTCAATAATGCACCGCGTGCATATATGAACCACACTGAACACCGTTTGGTTTTTCATTGAGATGTTCTACTTCTTCGTTTATGGTAACTCAATGGTGTCACATGCTCGCCGCAGACGGCGCTCTTTGTCCTTTATTAATCCATTATTTAGACGATTATGTCAGTCGTCAGCACCATCGCATGAATAAAGATTGGTTGTATTGTATGGTTCAATAATGCACCGCGTGCATATATGAACCACACTGAACACCGTTTGGTTTTTCATTGAGATGTTCTACCTCCTCGTTTATGGTAACTCAATGGTACTGCATACTCGCCGCAGACGGCGCTGTTTGTCCTGTATTAATACATTATTTAGACAATTATGGGAGTCGTCAGGATCATTCCATGAATGAAGATTGGTTGTATTTGGTGGTTCAATAATGCACCGCGTGCATATATGAACCACACTGAAGACCGTTTGCTTTTTCGTTGAGATGTTCTACTTCCTCGTTTATAGTAACTCGATGGTACTGCATACTCGCCACAGACGGCGCTGTTTGTCCTGTATCATTTCATTATTTAGACGATTATGTCAGTCGTCAGCATCATCGCATGAATAAAGATTGGTTGTATTGGATGGTTCAATAATGCACCGCGTGCATATATGAACCACACTGAACACCGTTTGGTTTTTCATTGAGATGTTCTACTTCTTCGTTTATGGTAACTCAATGGTGTCACATGCTCGCCGCAGACGGCGCTGTTGGTCCTGTATTAATTTAGTATTTAGACGATTATGTGAGTCGTCAGCATCATCGCATGAATTAATATTTGTTTGTATTGGATGGTTGAATAATGCACCGCGTGCATATATGAACCACACTGAAGACCGTTTGCTTTTTCATTGAGATGTTCTACTTCCTCGTTTATGGTAACTCAATGGTACTGCATACTCGCCGCAGACGGCGCTGTTTGTCCTGTATTATTTCATTATTTAGACGATTATGTCAGTCGTCAGCATCATCGCATGAATAAAGATTGGTTGTATTGTATGGTTCAATAATGCACCGCGTGCATATATGAACCACACTGAACACCGTTTGGTTTTTCATTGAGATGTTCTACCTCCTCGTTTATGGTAACTCAATGGTACTGCATACTCGCCGCAGACGGCGCTGTTTGTCCTGTATTAATACATTATTTAGACAATTATAGGAGTCGTCAGGATCATCCCATGAATGAAGATTGGTTGTATTTGATGGTTCAATAATGCACCGCGTGCATATATGAACCACACTGAAGACCGTTTGCTTTTTCGTTGAGATGTTCTACTTCCTCGTTTATGGTAACTCGATGGTACTGCATACTCGCCACAGACGGCGCTGTTTGTCCTGTATCATTACATTATTTAGACGATTATGTCAGTCGTCAGCATCATCGCATGAATAAAGATTGGTTGTATTGGATGGTTCAATAATGCACCGCGTGCATATATGAACCACATTGAACACCGTTTGGTTTTTCATTGAGATGTTCTACTTCTTCGTTTATGGTAACTCAATGGTGTCACATGCTCGCCGCAGACGGCGCTGTTTGTCCTGTATTAATTTAGTATTTAGACGATTATGTGAGTCGTCAGCATCATCGCATGAATTAATATTTGTTTCTATTGGATGGTTGAATAATGCACCGCGTGCATATATGAACCACACTGAAGACTGTTTGCTTTTTCATTGAGATGTTCTACTTCCTCGTTTATGGTAACTCAATGGTACTGCATACTCGCCGCAGACGGCGCTGTTTGTCCTGTATTATTTCATTATTTAGACGATTATGTCAGTCGTCAGCATCATCGCATGAATAAAGATTGGTTGTATTGGATGGTTCAATAATGCACCGCGTGCATATATGAACCGCACTGAACACCGTTTGGTTTTTCCTTGAGATGTTCTACTTCCGCGTTTATGGTAACTCATTGGTAGTGCATATGCGCCACAGACGGCGCTGTTTGTACTGTATTAATTCATTATTTAGACGATTATGTCAGTTGTCAGTATCATCGCATGAATGAAGATTGGTTATATTGTATGGTTCAATAATGCACCGCGTGCATATATGAACCACACTGAACACCGTTTGGTTTTTCATTGAGATGTTCTACTTCTTCGTTTATGGTAACTCAATGGTGTCACATGCTCGCCGCAGACGGCGCTGTTTGTCCTGTATTAATTTAGTATTTAGACGATTATGTGAGTCGTCAGCATCATCGCATGAATTAATATTTGTTTGTATTGGATGGTTGAATAATGCACCGAGTGCATATAAGAACCACACTGAAGACCGTTTGCTTTTTGATTGAGATGTTCTACTTCCTCGTTTATGGTAACTCAATGGTACTGCATACTCGCCGCAGACGGCGCTGTTTGTCCTGTATTATTTCATTATTTAGACGATTATGTCAGTGGTCAGCATCATCGCATGAATGAAGGTTGGTTTGTATTGGGAGGTTCAATAATGTACCGTGTGCATATTTGAACCACATTGAACACCGTTTGGTTTTTCATTGAGATGTTCTACTTCGTTTATGCCAACTCAATGGTAGTGTATACTCGCCGCAGACGGCGCTCTTTGTCCTTTATTAATCCATTATTTAGACGATTATGTCAGTCGTCAGCACCATCGCATGAATAAAGATTGGTTGTATTGTATGGTTCAATAATGCACCGCGTGCATATATGAACCACACTGAACACCGTTTGGTTTTTCATTGAGATGTTCTACCTCCTCGTTTATGGTAACTCAATGGTACTGCATACTCGCCGCAGACGGCGCTGTTTGTCCTGTATTAATACATTATTTAGACAATTATGGGAGTCGTCAGGATCATTCCATGAATGAAGATTGGTTGTATTTGGTGGTTCAATAATGCACCGCGTGCATATATGAACCACACTGAAGACCGTTTGCTTTTTCGTTGAGATGTTCTACTTCCTCGTTTATAGTAACTCGATGGTACTGCATACTCGCCACAGACGGCGCTGTTTGTCCTGTATCATTTCATTATTTAGACGATTATGTCAGTCGTCAGCATCATCGCATGAATAAAGATTGGTTGTATTGGATGGTTCAATAATGCACCGCGTGCATATATGAACCACACTGAACACCGTTTGGTTTTTCATTGAGATGTTCTACTTCTTCGTTTATGGTAACTCAATGGTGTCACATGCTCGCCGCAGACGGCGCTGTTGGTCCTGTATTAATTTAGTATTTAGACGATTATGTGAGTCGTCAGCATCATCGCATGAATTAATATTTGTTTGTATTGGATGGTTGAATAATGCACCGCGTGCATATATGAACCACACTGAAGACCGTTTGCTTTTTCATTGAGATGTTCTACTTCCTCGTTTATGGTAACTCAATGGTACTGCATACTCGCCGCAGACGGCGCTGTTTGTCCTGTATTATTTCATTATTTAGACGATTATGTCAGTCGTCAGCATCATCGCATGAATAAAGATTGGTTGTATTGTATGGTTCAATAATGCACCGCGTGCATATATGAACCACACTGAACACCGTTTGGTTTTTCATTGAGATGTTCTACCTCCTCGTTTATGGTAACTCAATGGTACTGCATACTCGCCGCAGACGGCGCTGTTTGTCCTGTATTAATACATTATTTAGACAATTATAGGAGTCGTCAGGATCATCCCATGAATGAAGATTGGTTGTATTTGATGGTTCAATAATGCACCGCGTGCATATATGAACCACACTGAAGACCGTTTGCTTTTTCGTTGAGATGTTCTACTTCCTCGTTTATGGTAACTCGATGGTACTGCATACTCGCCACAGACGGCGCTGTTTGTCCTGTATCATTTCATTATTTAGACGATTATGTCAGTCGTCAGCATCATCGCATGAATAAAGATTGGTTGTATTGGATGGTTCAATAATGCACCGCGTGCATATATGAACCACACTGAACACCGTTTGGTTTTTCATTGAGATGTTCTACTTCTTCGTTTATGGTAACTCAATGGTGTCACATGCTCGCCGCAGACGGCGCTGTTTGTCCTGTATTAATTTAGTATTTAGACGATTATGTGAGTCGTCAGCATCATCGCATGAATTAATATTTGTTTCTATTGGATGGTTGAATAATGCACCGCGTGCATATATGAACCACACTGAAGACTGTTTGCTTTTTCATTGAGATGTTCTACTTCCTCGTTTATGGTAACTCAATGGTACTGCATACTCGCCGCAGACGGCGCTGTTTGTCCTGTATTAATTCATTATTTAGACGATTATGTCAGTCGTCAGCATCATCGCATGAATAAAGATTGGTTGTATTGGATGGTTCGATAATTCACCTCGTGCATATATGAACCACACTGAAGACCGTTTGCTTTTTCGTTGAGATATTCTACTTCCTCGTTTGTGGCAACTCAATGGTACTGCATACTCGCCGCAGACGGCGCTGTTTGTCCTGTATTAATTCATTATTAAGACAAATTATGGGAGTCGTCAGCATCATCGCATGAATGGAGATTGGTTGTATTGGGTGGTTCAATAATGCACCGCGTGCATATATGAACCACACTGAAGACCGTTTGGTTTTTTATTGAGATGTTCTACTTCCTCGTTTATGGCAACTCAATGGCAGTGCATACTCGCCGCAGACGGCGCTGTTTGGCCTGCATTAATTCATTATTTAGACGATTATGTGAGTCGTCAGCGTCATCGCATGAATAAAGATTGGTTTGTATTGAACGGTACAATAATGCACCGCGTGCATATATCAACCACACTGAAGACCGTTTGGCTTTTCATTAGGATGTTCCACTTCCTCGTTTATCGTAACTCAATGGTACTGCATACTTGTTCCCGTCGGCTCTTTTTGTTCTGTATTACTTTTTACTTAGACGATTCTGTTGGTCGTCTGCATCATCGCATGAAAGAAGATTGGTTTGTATTGGATAGTTCAATAATGCACCGCGTGCATATATGAACCACACTGAAGACCGTTTGCTTTTTCGTTGAGATGTTCTACTTCTTCGTTTATGGTAACTCAATGGTGCTGCATACTCGGCGCAGACGGCGATGTTTGTTCTGTATTAATTCATTATTTAGACGATTATGTCAGTCGTCAGCATCATCGCATGAATGAATGTTGGTTGTATTGGATGGTTCAATAATGCACCGCGTGCATGTATGAACCACACTGAATACCGTTTGCTTTTTCATTGAGATGTTCTACTTCCTCGTTTATGGTAACTCAATGGTACTGCATACTCGCCGCAGATGGCGCTGTTTGTCCTGTAATAATGCATTATTTAGACAATTATGGGAGTCGTCAGCATCATCGCATGAATGAAGATTGGTTGTATTAGATGGTTCGATAATTCACCGCGTGCATATATGAACCACAATGAAGACCGTTTGCTTTTTCGTTGAGATATTCTACTTCTTCGTTTGTGGCAACTCAATGGTACTGCATACTCGCCGCAGACGGCGCTGTTTGTCCTGTATTAATTCATTATTAAGACAAATTATGGGAGTCGTCAGCATCATCGCATGAATGGAGATTGGTTGTATTGGGTGGTTCAATAATGCACCGCGTGCATATATGAACCACACTGAAGACCGTTTGGTTTTTTATTGAGATGTTCTACTTCCTCGTTTATGGCAACTCAATGCCAGTGCATACTCGCCGCAGACGGCGCTGTTTGGCCTGTATTAATTCAATATTTAGACGATTATGTGAGTCGTCAGCGTCATCGCATGAATTAAGATTGGTTTGTATTGAATGGTTCAATAATGCACCGCGTGCATATAGCAACCACACTGAAGACCATTTGGCTTTTCATTAGGATGTTCCACTTCCTCGTTTATGGTAACTCAATGGTACTGCATACTTGTTCCCGTCGGCTCTTTTTGTTCTGTATTACTTTTTACTTAGACGATTCTGTTGGTCGTCTGCATCATCGTATGAAAGAAGATTGGTTTGTATTGGATAGTTCAATAATGCACCGCGTGCATATATGAACCACACTGAAGACCGTTTGCTTTTTCGTTGAGATGTTCTACTTCTTCGTTTATGGTAACTCAATGGTACTGCATAATCGTCGCAGACGGCACTGTTTGTCCTGTACTAATTCATTATTTAGACGATTATGTCAGTCGTCAGCATCATCGCATGAATAAAGATTGGTTGTATTGTATGGTTCAATATTGCACCGCGTGCATATATGAACCACACTGAACAACGTTTGGTTTTTCATTGAGATGTTCTACCTCCTCGTTTATGGTAACTCAATGGTACTGCATACTCGCCGCAGACGGCGCTGTTTGTCCTGTATTAATACATTATTTAGACAATTATGGGAGTCGTCAGCATCATCGTATCAATGAAGATTGGATGTATTGGATGGTTCGATAATTCACCACGTGCATATATGAACCACACTGAAGACCGTTTGCTTTTTCGTTGAGATGTTCTACTTCCTCGTTTATGGCAACTCGATGGTACTGCATACTCGCCGCAGACGGCGCTGTTTGTCCTGTATTAATTAATTATTAAGACAAATTATGGGAGTCGTCAGCATCATCCCATGAATGAAGATTGGTTGTATTTGATGGTTCAATAATGCACAGCGTGCATATGTGAACCACACTGAATACCGTTTGCTTTTTCATTGAGATGTTCTACTTCCTCGTTTATGGTAACTCAATGGTGCTGCATACTCGGCGCAGACGGCGATGTTTGTTCTGTATTAATTCATTATTTAGACGATTATGTCAGTCGTCAGCATCATCGCATGAATGAACGTTGGTTGTATTGGATGGTTCAATAATGCACCGCGTGCATGTATGAACCACACTGAATACCGTTTGCTTTTTCATTGAGATGTTCTACTTCCTCGTTTATGGTAACTCAATGGTACTGCATACTCGCCGCAGACGGCGCTGTTTGTCCTGTATTAATTCATTATTTAGACGATTATGTCAGTCGTCAGCATCAGCGCATGAATAAAGATTGGTTGTATTGGATTGTTCAATAATGCATCGCGTGCATATATGAACCACACTGAACACCCTTTGGTTTTTCATTGAGATGTTCTACCTCCTCGTTTATGGTAACTCAATGGTACTGCATACTCGCCGCAGATGGCGCTGTTTGTCCTGTATTAATGCATTATTTAGACAATTATGGGAGTCGTCAGCATCATCGCATGAATGAAGATTGGTTGTATTAGATGGTTCGATAATTCACCGCGTGCATATATGAACCACAATGAAGACCGTTTGCTTTTTCGTTGAGATATTCTACTTCTTCGTTTGTGGCAACTCAATGGTACTGCATACTCGCCGCAGACGGCGCTGTTTGTCCTGTATTAATTCATTATTAAGACAAATTATGGGAGTCGTCAGCATCATCGCATGAATGGAGATTGGTTGTATTGGGTGGTTCAATAATGCACCGCGTGCATATATGAACCACACTGAAGACCGTTTGGTTTTTTATTGAGATGTTCTACTTCCTCGTTTATGGCAACTCAATGCCAGTGCATACTCGCCACAGACGGCGCTGTTTGGCCTGCATTAATTCAATATTTAGACGATTATGTGAGTCGTCAGCGTCATCGCATGAATAAAGATTGGTTTGTATTGAATGGTTCAATAATGCACCGCGTGCATATAGCAACCACACTGAAGACCGTTTGGCTTTTCATTAGGATGTTCCACTTCCTCATTTATGGTAATTCAATGGTACTGCATACTTGTTCCCGTCGGCTCTTTTTGTTCTGTATTACTTTTTACTTAGACGATTCTGTTGGTCGTCTGCATCATCGTATGAAAGAAGATTGGTTTGTATTGGATGGTTCAATAATGCACCGCGTGCATATATGAACCACACTGAAGACCGTTTGCTTTTTCGTTGAGATGTTCTACTTCTTCGTTTATGGTAACTCAATGGTACTACATACTCGCCGCAGACGGCGCTGTTTGTCTTCTATTAATTCATAATTTAGACGATTATGTCAGTCGTCAGAATCATCGGATGAATAAAGATTGGTTGTATTCGATGGTTCAATAATGCACCGCGTGCATATATGAACCACACTGAACACCGTTTGGTTTTTCATTGAGATGTTCTACTTCCTCGTTTATGGTAACTCAATGGTATTGCATGATCGCCGCAGACGGCGCCGTTTGTCCTGTATTAATTTAGTATTTAGACGATTATGGGAGTCGTCAGCATCATCGCATGAATGAAGATTGGTTGTATTGGATGGTTCAATAATGCACCGCGTATATATTTGAACCACACTGAATACCGTTTGTTTTTTCATTGAGATGTTCTACTTCCTCGTTTATGGTAACTCGATGGTACTGCATACGCGCCACAGATGGCGCCGTTTGTCCTGTATTATTTCATTATTTAGACGATTATGTCTGTCGTCAGCATCATCGCATGAATAAAGATTGGTTGTATTGTATGGTTCAATATTGCACCGCGTGCATATATGAACCACACTGAACAACGTTTGGTTTTTCATTGAGATGTTCTACCTCCTCGTTTATGGTAACTCAATTTTACTGCATACTCGCCGCAGACGGCGCTGTTTGTCCTGTATTAATACATTATTTAGACAATTATGGGAGTCGTCAGCATCATCACATGAATGGAGATTGGTTGTATTGGATGGTTCAATAATACACCGCGTGCATATATGAACCACACTGAACGCCGTTTGCTTTTTCATTGAGATGTTCTACCTCCTCGTTTATGGTAACTCAATGGTACTGCATACTCGCCGCAGACGGCGCTGTTTGTCCTGTGTTAAATCATTATTTAGACAATTATGAGAGTCGTGAGCATCATCGCATGAATGACTATTTGTTTGTATTGGATAGTTCAATAATGCACCGCGTGCATATATGAAACACGCTGAAGACCGTTTGCTTTTTCGTTGAAATGTTCTACTTCCTCGTTTATGGTAAGTCGATGGTACTGCATACTCGCCACAGACGGCGCTGTTTGTCCTGTATTAAATCATTATTTAGACAATTATGGGAGTCGTCAGCATCATCACATGAATGGAGATTGGTTGTATTGGATGGTTCAATAATACACCGCGTGCATATATGAACCACACTGAACGCTGTTTGCTTTTTCATTGAGATGTTCTACCTCCTCGTTTATGGTAACTCAATGGTACTGCATACTCGCCGCAGACGGCGCTGTTTGTCCTGTATTATATTTATTATGTAGACGATTATGTCAGTCGTCAGCATCATCGCATGAATAAAGATTGGTTGTATTGGATGGTTCAATAATGCACCACGTGCATATATGAGCCACACTGAACACTGTTTGGTTTTTCATTGAGATGTTCTACTTCTTCGTTTATGGTAACTCAATGGTACTGCATACTTGTTCCCGTCGGCTCTTTTTGTTCTGTATTACCTTTTACTTAGACGATTCTGTTGGTCGTCTGCATCATCGCATGAGAGAAGATTGGTTTGTATCGGATGGTTCAATCATGCACCGCGTGCATATATGAACCACACTGAAGACCGTTTGCTTTTTCGGTGAGATGTTCTACTTCCTCGTTTATGGCAACTCAATGGTAGTGCATTCTTGCCGCAGACGGCGCTGTTTGTCCTCTATTAATTCATTATTTAGACGATTATGCCAGTCGTCAGAATCATCGCATGAATAAAGATTGGTTGTATTGGATGGTTCAATAATGCACCGCGTGCATATATGAACCACACAAGAACACCATTTGGTTTTTCATTGAGATGTTCTACCTCCTCGTTTATGGTAACTCAATGGTACTGCATACTCGCCCAAGACGGCGCTGTTTGTCCTGTATTAATGCATTATTTAGACAAGTATGGGAGTCGTCAGCATCATCGCATGAATGAAGATTGGTTGTATTGGATGGTTTAATAATGCACCGCGTATATATTTGAACCACACTGAATACCGTTTGTTTTTTCATTGAGATGTTCTACTTCCTCATTTATGGTAACTCAATGGTACTCCCTACGCGCCGCAGACGGCGCTGTTTGTCCTGTATTAATTCATTATTTAGACGATTATGTCAGACGTCAGCATCATCGCATGAGTGAAGATTGGTTATATTGGATGGTTCAATAATGCACCGCGTGCATATATGAACCACACTGAACACCATTTGGTTTTTCATTGAGATGTTCTACTGCCTCGTTTATGGTAACTCAATGGTACTGCATACTGGCCGCAGACGGCGCTGTTTGTCCATTATTAATTTATTATTTAGACGATTATGTCAGTCGTCAGCATCATCGCATGAATAAAGATTGGTTGTATTGGATGGTTCAATAATGCACCACGTGCATATATGAACCACACTGAACACCGTTTGGTTTTTCATTGAGATGTTCTACTTCTTCGTTTATGGTAACTCAATGGTACTGCATAGTTGTTCCCGTCGGCTCTTTTTGTTCTGTATTAGTTTTTACTTAGACGAATCTGTTAGTCGTCTGCATCATCGCATGAGAGAAGATTGGTTTGTATCGGATGGTTCAATAATGCACCGCGTGCATATATGAACCACACTGAAGACCGTTTGCTTTTTCGTTGAGATGTTCTACCTCCTCGTTTATGGTAACTCAATGGTACTGCATACTCGCCGCAGACGGCGCTGTTTGTCCTGTATTAATTTATTATTTAGACGATTATGTCAGTCGTCAGCATCATCGCATGAATAAAGATTGGTTGTATTGGATGGTTCAATAATGCACCACCTGCATATATGAACCACACTGAACACCGTTTGGTTTTTCATTGAGATGTTCTACTTCTTCATTTATGGTAACTCAATGGTACTGCATACTTGTTCCCGTCGGCTCTTTTTGTTCTGTATTACTTTTTACTTAGACGATTCTGTTGGTCGTCTGCATCATCGCATGAGAGAAGATTGGTTTGTATCGGATGGTTCAATGATGCACCACGTGCATATATGAACCACACTGAACATTGTTTGGTTTTTCATTGAGATGTTCTACTTCCTCGTTTATGGTAACTCAATGGTACTGCATACTCGCCACTGACGGCGCTGTTTGTCCTTTATTAATTTTTTATAGAGACGATTATGTCAGTCGTCAGCACCATCGCATGAATGAAGATTGATTTGTATTGGATGGTTCAATAATGCACCGTGTGCATATTTGGACCACATTGAACACCGTTTGGTTTTTCATTGAGATGTTCTACTTCTTCGTTTATGGTAACTCAATGGTATCGCATGCTCGCCGCAGACGGCGCTGTTTGTCCTGTATTAATTTAGTATTTAGACGATTATGTGAGTCGTCAGCATCATCGCATGAATGAATATTTGTTTGTATTGGATGGTTCAATAATGCACCGCGTGCATATATGAACCACGCTGAACACCGTTTGGTTTTTCATTGAGATGTTCTACCTCCTCGTTTATGGCAACTCAATGGTACTGCATACTCGCCGCAGACGGCGCTGTTTGTCCTGTATTAATTCATTATTAAGACAAATTATGGGAGTCATCAGCATCATCCCATGAATGAAGATTGGTTGTATTTGATGGTTCAATAATGCACAGCGTGCATATATGAACCACACTGAATACCGTTTGCTTTTTCATTGAGATGTCTACTTCCTCGTTTATGGTAACTGAATGGTACTGCATACTCGGCGCAGATGGAGCTGTTTATCCTGTATTAATTCATTAATTTGACGATTATGTCAGTCGTCAGCATCATCGCATGAATGAAGATTGGTTCTATTGGATGGTTCAATAATGCACCGCGTGCATATATGAACCACACTAAATACCGTTTGCTTTTTCATTGAGATGTTCTACTTCCTCGTTTATGGCAACTCAATGGTACTGCACACTTGCCGCAGACGGCGCTATTTGACCTGTATTAATTCCTTATTTAGACGATTATGTCAGTAGTCAGCATCATCACATGAATGAAGATTGGTTCTATTGGATGATTCAATAATGCACCGCGTGCATATATGAACCACACTGAACACCATTTGCTTTTTCATTCAGATGTTCTACCTCCTCGTTTATGGTAACTCAATGGTACTGCATACTCGCCGCAGATGGTGCTGTTTGTCCTGTATAATGCATTATTTAGACAATTATGTCAGTCGTCAGCATCATCGCATGAATGAAGATTGGTTTGTATTGGGTGGTTCAATAATGCACCGCGTGCATACATCAACCACACTGAAGACCATTTGGCTTTTCATTATGATGTTCCACTTCCTCTTTTATGGTAACTCAACGGTACTGCATACTTGTTCCCGTCGGCTCTTTTTGTTCTGTATTACTTTTTACTTAGACGATTCTGTTGGTCGTCTGGATCATCGTATGAGAGAAGATCGGTTTGTATCGGATGGTTCAATAATCCACCGCGTGCATATATGAACCACACTGAAGACCGTTTGCTTTTTCGTTGAGATGTTCTACTTCCTCGTTTATGGCAACTCAATGGTAGTGCATTCTCGCCGCAGACGGCGCTGTTTGTCCTGTATTAATTAATTATTTAGACGATTATGTCAGTCGTCAGCATCATCGCATGAATAATGATTGGATGTATTGGATGGTTCAATAATGCACCACGTGCATATATGAACCACACTGAACACCGTTTGTAGATGGGTAGAAATCCAGCGAACCGGTAGAGATGTAGGAAGGGAGTTGCCTCAGGACAGAAGCCGCCGATATTTCGAACAGAGACTGTTCTTCTTCTGGGCACCGTCCTCATCATTGGCATGGTATTTAAAGGGTTAGGTGTGACGTGTTTAAAGGTTCATGCGAATTGTGGGTCAACAGCCCGGAGGGAAGAAAGGTCCGTACGAGTTTTTACGGCGGGAGTGAATGGCTGCTTTGTTAGAGTGTGGAGGGGATTATGTGAACGTAGTGATCTAGGCTACAGACCGGTTGCAGAAAAATGGAAGGTTCACGAACACGTGGACGAAACGGGACAACAGGCAAGAATTCGCAAGCATAGCGAAAGATAAGGAGGTTAGTGGTTACGCGGGGAAAATTCCAGAACGTGCAATTTTTTTTTTAAACATACATTTGTAATACAAAGTTGTGGCATGCAATAAAGAGAGCAGAAAGCAGTGGCCATGCAGAACATAACAGATGATAATGGATGTAGATGGGAAAAGCATATTTTATTTGTGAAGTGTTTCTAGGGTGCCTTGGGATTTGTTGATACCGGACGGGTGAAGAGCGTTGAACTTGTATATGAGATAAGACTCCCTATCACGTCTGTCACGTGTGGATCTAAACCCGGTTTCTAGAATATATAGTTTAATGTTGTCAAAATTGTGACCAGGAACGTTAAAGTGTTCGGCGACTGCTTTGGGGAGTTTGTTGGACGTGTCGGTTCTGTGTCCGGTAAGGCGGTTGTTCATTTGTTGGCCGGTTTCACCAATGTATTGCATAGAGCAGTCGCCGCATTCAATGCAGTATATAACATTGGAGCTTGTGCATGTGAATGCGTGGTTAACGGGGTGGGTGTAATTGCTCGCAGTGCTTTTGATGGAGTTAGCGTGTTGAACGTGCTTGCATGTTTTGCAGCGCGGGAGGTTGCAGGGTCGTGTTCCCGTGTACGGGGCGCTCGTTTTGCTGATTTTGGCATTGACCAAGAAGTCTGCCAGGTTTCTTGCGCGTCGGTATGTCACCTGTATGGGATTTGTGAATATGTTGTTAAGTCTGTCACTGCTTTGGAGGAGGGGCTCGTGCTTCTGTAGAATGGCTTTGATGTTTGGAAGTGCGTTGGAATATCTTGTGATGAAGCTTATTTGGCACGCGTCGGGATTTTTTCGGTTTTCCAGAACCTCGTTTCGATCGAGTGTGAGTGCCTTGCGACGGAATTCGGTTAGGAGGGAGTCTGGATAGTCCCTTTGGGCAAGTGTACTGCAGAGTTCGTCAAGCTTCTCAGCGTAATCTGAGTCGTTTGAACAAATTCTGCGTAGTCTTACACTCTGCCCATTAGGAATTCCAACCTTACAGTGACGCGGGTGGTGACTCTTGAAGTGAAGGTATTGTTGTTTGTCAGTTGGCTTTTTGTACAGGGTTGTGAGGAGGTTGCCGTTGTCTAGTGATATCGTGGTGTCGAGGAAGTTAATTAAGTGAGTTGACTGTTGTGATGTGAACTTTATGTTGCTATGCGCGGTGTTCAGTAGATCTACGAACTTTTGAAATTCATGTTCCCCGTGTTCCCATATTATCAGTATATCATCGATGTATCGAAGGTACACCGTGGGTTTTAATGAGAGGGCGCTGAGAACTTTGTTTTCTAGGAACCCCATGAAGATATTTGCGTATGTGGGTGCAACAGGTGTGCCCATACTTGTACCGTGTACTTGTAGGTAGTATTCACCATTGAACTCGAAGTAGTTCAGTTTAAGAACCAAGTCCATTAGAGCGAGTATGGTTTCCGTGTCTTTTCTGGTGTTTGTAGTAGAAAGGGTATTGCAGAGGGCTGTGATTCCGTCGTTGTGTGGGATGTTAGTATACAGTGATGTCACATCCAGCGTGGCTAGTATTGTGTCCCTACCAAATGTACGAGTGTTGTTTATATCTCTGATTATTCTGAGGAGGTGGGGTGTGTCTTGTACATGCGATGGCAGTGTTGTCGGAATATGGTTTAAATAGTGGTCCAGGAATTTCGAGAGTCTTTCTGTTGGTGTGTTGTTATTAGATACAATTGGCCTGCCGGGGATGTCAGCCGTATAGAGCTCGTTGGCG
The DNA here is from genome assembly GCF_037126465.1 of Ornithodoros turicata. Classification (NCBI taxonomy): domain Eukaryota; kingdom Metazoa; phylum Arthropoda; class Arachnida; order Ixodida; family Argasidae; genus Ornithodoros; species Ornithodoros turicata. The sequence continues at coordinate 165,139,035 of NC_088201.1, forward strand.
TGTACCTTGTGGATTTTGGGCAGTAAATAGAAACGACCTGCGTCTGTGTTTGATGGGGTGAGATATCTGAGGTCATCACGTGTGATGAGCTTTCGTTCGTGGAGGTCCTGTATGGTATGGGTTATTAGCGCCGTGTACTCCTTTGTTGGGTCATGGTCCAGTTTGAGGTAGTGTTGCGTATTGTTGAGTTGCCTATGTGCTTCAGAGATATATTTATCTGTGGGCCAGATGACGATACTCCCACCCTTATCTGCGGGCTTGATAATGATATCATCTCTGTCAGCTAGCGCATTGATGATGTCACGTTGTGTTTTAGTGAGGTTGTGACCACGCGAGCTTTGGCAAATACCGCGAAGGATGTCGTTGCTTACTTGTTTAATGTACAGGTCTAGTGCGGGTTCTCGGCCGTGATTTGGTGTCCAGGTTGATGGTAGTCGGAGGTCGTTGTTGTTTTCTTGTGTTGTATGAGCGAAGAATTCTCTAAGGCGTAGCCGTCTCGCAAAGTCTGATATGTCTTTGTGGATTTCGTATTCGTTAACAGAATTGAGTGTAGGGCAGAATGTTAACCCCCTAGAGAGGACTTGTAGTTCGTCGCTGGTTAGTGAGCGTGATATATCTATTACGGTGCTTGCGTCAGCGTTTTCTCGGGGTGGCTCAGCGATGTTGCGAAGAGTTGTGGTTGTGGTGCTGGAAATGATTTGTTCGGCTGCTGCGTGTGTCGTGTTAGTGGGTCCGGTATCCGTGTCGTTGTTGGAATTAGGTTTTCCGAGTTTTGAGTGTTCCTTGTTAGCTAGCTCGCGGTTGAGTTGTTGAATGTGTAGTTCGAGAGTGTTTGCCTCCGCGTCGGTGAGACTGATATTGTTCATATGGGCCTGGATCGTAGCGAGTTGCGCGTGGCACTGTTTCTTTAATATTTCAAGAAACGTACGGGCTGTGTTGTTAAGGGCTGATGCCCACTCTAGCTCTAGTTCAGGTGTCAGTTTTCCTAATGCAGGAACTGTTTTAGGGGTGAGGCCTTTAGGTACTGTGTTGTGAGCCAGGTGGTAGGTGTAGATCCGTAGATGATGTAGGTATCGGCTACGTTTCTCCATGAGTTTTCGCATTCGTAGAAAGTTCGTTGACTGCATGGTAGGCTGGTGATTAGATAGTCAACGGTGTTTTCTGCGTGATGTGCGCGTGCGTCGTGTCTGTGGGGTCGGTGGCTGTGGGGTCAGTGGCTGGGGAGACTCGCTGTGTTCCTCGATGTCATCTGTCTGTGTTTGCGTGCTTGTGGTTTTCCGTGTCACAGTTTGCGTGAACTTTGTGTGTGTGCGGGTTGTGTTTGGAGTGTTGTCGTTTGCCGCGTGTGTATGCGTGGGTGCGGTGGTCGTTGTGGTCCCCTTTGATGCCATCGTGTGTTCTGGCGTGTTTGCGGTGCTGGCACTTGAAGTGTAAGCTGGTTGAGGATGTTGTGTTTGAGCGTTTGTCAGTGCAGGACGGCATCTATGGACCATTAGGTGTTTGATGTTGTGTGCCATAGCTCGTACGCCTGCGTGGTTTGGGTGGATGCCGTCCCGAGCGAGATGTGCTTCAGCGTGGTATTCGAAAGCTGCGTGCGTGATAACCATAACGTTGGTGTGTACCTGACGCATGTGGATGAGGTGGTTGTTGACAGCGCGCGCCTTCCTGTCGAACTCGTGTAGCCATGTGTCCTGGTATATGTATGTTCGGTGTTTGTTCTGTCTTCGGGGAAGTATCGTTGTCAGTACTATTTCAGCGCCTGGTCTGTTGTTTGTGATGAAGGAAACTAGTGTTTCGAATTTCTGGATGACATGTTGTGCTGTCGAGCGTGCGATGTCGTTGGTCCCTACGTGGAGTATGAAGTGCGTGATGTTCGGTGGGGCGGCGGTTACGTGTGTCATGATGTCTCGTATTCTTGCGCCGCTTGAGAAGTGTATGTGAGGTCCGTGTTCTCCGTGCGGGATGTGTTCGTGTATGTACTTGTAACAGCTATCCCCTAGGAGTGCGACATGTGAGAAAGAGAGGACGGGTTGCTTACCTCCTGAGGCCATCGGATCGTCAGTAGCGAACGTAGATGGGTAGAAATCCAGCGAACCGGTAGAGATGTAGGAAGGGAGTTGCCTCAGGACAGAAGCCGCCGATATTTCGAACAGAGACTGTTCTTCTTCTGGGCACCGTCCTCATCATTGGCATGGTATTTAAAGGGTTAGGTGTGACGTGTTTAAAGGTTCATGCGAATTGTGGGTCAACAGCCCGGAGGGAAGAAAGGTCCGTACGGGTTTTTACGGCGGGAGTGAATGGCTGCTTTGTTAGAGTGTGGAGGGGATTATGTGAACGTAGTGATCTAGGCTACAGACCGGTTGCAGAAAAATGGAAGGTTCACGAACACGTGGACGAAACGGGACAACAGGCAAGAATTCGCAAGCATAGCGAAAGATAAGGAGGTTAGTGGTTACGCGGGGAAAATTCCAGAACGTGCAATTTTTTTTTTTAAATATACATTTGTAATACAAAGTTGTGGCATGCAATAAAGAGAGCACAAAGCAGTGGCCACGCAGAACATAACAGATGATAATGGATGTAGATGTGAAAAGCATATTTTATTTGTGAAGTGTTTCTAGGGTGCCTTGGGATTTGTTGATACCGGACGGGTGAAGAGCGTTGAACTTGTATATGAGATAAGACTCCCTATCACGTCTGTCACGTGTGGATCTAAACCCGGTTTCTAGAATATATAGTTTAATGTTGTCAAAATTGTGACCAGGAACGTTAAAGTGTTCGGCGACTGCTTTGGGGAGTTTGTTGGACGTGTCGGTTCTGTGTCCGGTAAGGCGGTTGTTCATTTGTTGGCCGGTTTCACCAATGTATTGCATAGAGCAGTCGCCGCATTCAATGCAGTATATAACATTGGAGCTTGTGCATGTGAATGCGTGGTTAACGGGGTGGGTGTAATTGCTCGCAGTGCTTTTGATGGAGTTAGCGTGTTGAACGTGCTTGCATGTTTTGCAGCGCGGGAGGTTGCAGGGTCGTGTTCCCGTGTACGGGGCGCTCGTTTTGCTGATTTTGGCATTGACCAAGGAGTCTGCCAGGTTTCTTGCGTCGGTATGTCACCTGTATGGGATTTGTGAATATGTTGTTAAGTCTGTCACTGCTTTGGAGGAGGGGCTCGTGCTTCTGTAGAATGGCTTTGATGTTTGGAAGTGCGTTGGAATATCTTGTGATGAAGCTTATTTGGCACGCGTCGGGATTTTTTCGGTTTTCCAGAACCTCGTTTCGATCGAGTGTGAGTGCCTTGCGACGGAATTCGGTTAGGAGGGAGTCTGGATAGTCCCTTTGGGCAAGTGTACTGCAGAGTTCGTCAAGCTTCTCAGCGTAATCTGTGTCGTTTGAACAAATTCTGCGTAGTCTTACACTCTGCCCATTAGGAATTCCAACCTTACAGTTTCATTGAGATGTTCTACTTCTTCGTTTATGGTAACTCAATGGTACTGCATACTTGTTCCCGTCGGCTCTTTTTGTTCTGTATTACTTTTTACTTAGACGATTCTGTTGGTCGTCTGCATCATCGCATGAGAGAAGATTGGTCCGTATCGGATGGTTCAATAATGCACCGCGTGCATATATGAACCACACTGAAGACCGTTTGCTTTTTCGTTGAGATGTTCTACTTCCTCGTTTATGGCAACTCAATGGTAGTGCATTCTCGCCGCAGACGGCGCTGTTTGTCCTGTATTAATTTATTATTTAGACGATTATGTCAGTCGTCAGCATCATCGCATGAATAAAGATTGGTTGTATTGGATGGTTCAATGATGCACCACGTGCATATATGAACCACACTGAACATTGTTTGGTTTTTCATTGAGATGTTCTACTTCCTCGTTTATGGTAACTCAATGGTACTGCATACTCGCCACTGACGGCGCTGTTTGTCCTTTATTAATTCATTATTTAGACGATTATGTCAGTCGTCAGCACCATCGCATGAATGAAGATTGATTTGTATTGGATGGTTCAATAATGCACCGTCTGCATATTTGAACCACATTGAACACCGTTTGGTTTTTCGTTGAGATGTTCTACTTCTTCGTTTATGGTAACTCAATGGTATCGCATGCTCGCCGCAGACGGCGCTGTTTGTCCTGTGTTATTTTGTATTTAGACGATTATGTGAGTCGTCAGCATGATCGCATGAATGAATATTTGTTTGTGTTGGATGGTTCAATAATGCACCGCGTGCATGTATGAACCACGCTGAAGACTGTTTGCTTTTTCATTGAGATGTTCTACTTCCTCGTTTATGGTAACTCAATGGTACTGCATACTTGTTCCCGTCGGCTCTTTTTGTTCTGTATTACTTTTTACTTAGACGATTCTGTTGGTCGTCTGCATCATCGCATGAGAGAAGATTGGTTTGTATCGCATGGTTCAATAATGCACCGCGTGCATATATGAACCACACTGAAGACCGTTTGCTTTTTCGTTGAGATGTTCTACTTCCTCGTTTATGGCAACTCAATGGTAGTGCATTCTCGCCACAGACAGCGCTGTTTGTCCTGTATTAATTTATTATTTAGACGATTATATCAGTCGTCAGCATCATCGCATGAATAAAGATTGGTTGTATTGGGTGGTTCAATAATGCACCACGTGCATATATGAACCACACTGAACATTGTTTGGTTTTTCATTGAGATGTTCTACTTCCTCGTTTATGGTAACTCAATGGTACTGCATACTCGCCACTGACGGCGCTGTTTGTCCTTTATTAATTCATTATTTAGACGATTATGTCAGTCGTCAGCACCATCGCATGAATGAAGATTGATTTGTATTGGATGGTTCAATAATGCACCATGTGCATATTTGAACCACATTGAACACCGTTTCGTTTTTCATTGAGATGTTCTACTTCTTCGTTTATGGTAACCCAATGGTATCGCATGCTCGCCGCAGACGGCACTGTTTGTCCTGTATTAATTTAGTATTTAGACGATTATGTGAGTCGTCAGCATCATCGCATGAATGAATATTTGTTTGTATTGGATGGTTCAATAATGCACCGCGTGCATATATGAACCACACTGAACACCGTTTGGTTTTTCATTGAGATGTTCTACCTCCTCGTTCATGGTAACTCAATGGTACTGCATACTCGCCGCAGACGGCGCTGTTCGTCCTGTATTAATACATTATTTAGACAATTATGGGAGTCGTCAGCATCATCCCATGAATGCAGATTGGTTGCATTTGATGTTTCAATAATGCACCGCGTGCATATATGAACCACACTGAAGACCGTTTGCTTTTTCGTTGAGATGTTCTACTTCCTCATTTATGGTAACTCGATGGTACTGCATACGCGCCACAGACGGCGCTGTTTGTCCTGTATCATTTCATTATTTAGACGATTATGTCAGTCGTCAGCATCATCGCATGAATAAAGATTGGTTGTATTGGATGATTCAATAATGCACCGCGTGCATATATGAACCACACTGAACACCGTTTGGTTTTTTATTGAGATGTTCTACTTCCTCGTTTATGGGAACTCAATGGCAGTGCATACTCGCCGCAGACGGCGCTGTTTGGCCTGCATTAATTCATTATTTAGACGATAATGTGAGTCGTCAGCGTCATCGCATGAATAAAGATTGGTTTGTATTGAATGGTTCAATAATGCACCGCGTGCATATATCAACCACACTGAAGACCGTTTGGCTTTTCATTAGGATGTTCCACTTCCTCACTTCCTCGTTTATGGTAACTCAATGGTACTGCATACTTGTTCCCGTCGGCTCTTTTTGTTCTGTATTACTTTTTACTTAGAGGATTCTGTTGGTCGTCTGCATCATCGTATGAAAGAAGATTGGTTTGTATTGGATAGTTCAATAATGCACCGCGTGCATATATGAACCACACTGAAGACCGTTTGCTTTTTCGTTGAGATGTTCTACTTCCTCGTTTATGCCAACTCAATGGTAGTGTATACTCGCCGCAGACGGCGCTGTTTGTCCTGTATTAATTTATTATTTAGACGATTATGTCAGTCGTCAGCATCATCGCATGAATAAAGATTGGTTGTATTGGATGGTTCAGTAATGCACCACGTGCGTATATGAACCACACTGAACACCGTTTGGTTTTCATTGAGATGTTCTACTTCCTCGTTTATGGTAACTCAATGGTACTGCATACTCGCCACTGACGGCGCTGTTTGTCCTGTATTAATTTAGTATTTAGACGATTATGTGAGTCGTCAGCATCATCGCATGAATGAATATTTGTTTGTATTGGATGGTTCAATAATGCACCGCGTGCATATATGAACCACACTGAAGACCGTTTGCTTTTTCATTGAGATGTCCTACTTCCTCGTTTATGGTAACTCAGTCGTACTGCATACTCGCCGCAGACGGCGCTGTTTGTCCTGTATTAGTTCATTATTTAGACGATTATATCAGTCGTCAGCATCATCGCATGAATAAAGATTGGTTGTATATTACGGTTCAATAATGCACCGCGTGCATATATGAACCACACTGAAGACCGTTTGCTTTTTCATTGAGATGTTCTACTTCCTCGTTTATGGTAACTCAATGGTACTGCATACTCGCCGCAGACGGCGCTGTTTGTCCTGTATTAATTTATTATTTAGACGATTATGTCAGTCGTCAGCATCATCGCATGAATAAAGATTGGATGTATTGGATGGTTCAATAATGCACCACACTGAACATTGTTTGGTTTTTCATTGAGATGTTCTACTTCCTCGTTTATGGTAACTCAATGGTACTGCATACTCGCCACAGACGGCGCTGTTTGTCCTTTATTAATTCATTATTTAGACGATTATGTCAGTCGTCAGCACCATCGCATGAATGAAGATTGGTTTGTATTGGATGGTTCAATAATGCACCGTGTGCATATTTGAACCACATTGAACACCGAAGCATTTTAAATGGTGGTAGTGACAACAGTGCATATGACATGCCCTTTAACATGTCTGAACTCTTAAGGGCGTTACCTCCTTCAAAAGACACAGCACCGGGTCCAGACAGGATAACTTATTCTATGCTACGCCATCTGTCGGGTACATCGAAGGAACGCCTCTTACAATTCTTCAACCTGGTTTGGAGAGAAGGATGTCTTCCATCTCAGTGGAAGGTAGCTACAATTATCCCTGTCCTTAAACCGGAGAAGGACCCATCATCACCTGGTAGCTACAGGCCTATCGCGCTCACCAGCTGTTTAGGCAAAACTTTTGAGCGAATGGTGAACAACCGTTTGGTACACTTTCTTGAGGAAAACGAGTGCCTTAGTCGATACCAGTGCGGTCTCCGAGCAGGCTGTTCAACAACTGACCATCTCCTCCGCTTGGAAACTACCATTCGTGAAGCCTTTGTAAAAGGACAGCGCTGCGTGTCGGTATTTTTTGACCTCGAAAAAGCTTATGACACCACGTGGCGTCACGGCATCCTCGTAGACTTGCATTCGTTGGGGGTACGAGGCCGTTTGTTACGACGCATTGCCAACTTCCTTCAAGGAAGGACCTTCAGAGTGCAGCTTGGTACAGCTTTATCACACCTTTTTATCCAGGAGAATGGTGTACCACAGGGGGCGATCCTTAGTGTTACCTTGTTTATCGTCAAGATGAACTCTGTTGCCAATGCAATCCCACCTTCCGTAGCCTACTCCTTATATGTCGACGACATTCAAATCTCGTATTGCTCCAGAAGCATGGCCATGTGCGAGAGACAACTCCAGTTAACTATAAACAAACTCTCCGAATGGTCTACAAAGAATGGTTTCACCTTCTCACCCAATAAGACAGTTTGTGTGCCATTCTCAAGGGTTAGAGGAATTGTCCCAGAACCTGACCTCAAGATGAATAGTCACAATCTGCTTGTTGCACACGAACATAAATTTCTTGGTGTTCACTTTGACAGTAAGCTCACCTTTTTACAACATGTCAAACAACTAAAGGTCAAGTGCGTCAGATCACTGAACATACTTAAGGTATTGTCACACAGGTCCTGGGGTGCCGATCGCGAAACGCTATACCGTATATATATCTCGGTGGTTCGTACAAGGTTTGACTATGGTTCTATTGTGTATGGATCGGCCCGTCAGTCAGTCCTAAAGATACTAGACCCTGTGCATAATCAGGGACTGCGACTTGTCCTCGGCGTCTACCGAACCTCACCAGTCCAGAGTCTTTACGTCGAGAGCAATGACTGGTCTTTGGAGATGCGGAGATTCTACCTTGGAGCCATGTACGCATTAAGAATCCGGAGCTACCCGAAACACCCTGCCCTCCCTTGCGTCAAAGGCACGCACTTAAAACAGCTGTTCATAAGAAAACCGAGGAGTATTCCCCCGTTCAGTATGCGGATGCAGAGAGACATCGAGTTCTATAATTTCACTGCCTATGACTCTATGCTATCAGAGTTCAGCCGCAGAATTCCTCCGTGGGCAGTACCCCCAGGTGCAACCTCACACTGGCAAAATACAATAAACATGAAACACCTCTGATTCAGCTTCAGCACGAGTTTCAGCATCTGCGGGAGAGTTTTGGAGGCCATGTTGAGATATATACTGACGGATCGAAGACAAACACAGCGGTGTCATGCGCCATGGTGTCCGAGACAGAAATAAGATATCACAGGTTAAAGAATGTTGCATCTATCTTCTGTGCTGAGGTTTATGCAATCATCCTAGCAATGAACTTCATTTTGCAGAATTGCATGAAGTCTTCAGTAATCTACACAGACTCCTTAAGCTCATTACATGCTATATGTAGTCTGAGGACGGGGAAAAACTTCATTGTACACAGAGCACAGTGTTTGGCATGGACAATTTGCAATAAAGGGTATTCCTTGATCCTTTGCTGGGTGCCAAGCCATGTGGGCATCCATGGCAACGAGTGTGCAGATAGAGCGGCCACTGCTGCTCTCACCGCCGACATTACCCCTTTTGACATCCCATATGAAGAATTCAGGCGCTCTTTAAAGGCAAACATAGACACCAAATGGCAACACCTCTGGGACACACAGGAACAAAATAAGCTTCATGTCATCAAGCCCCACTGTGGGGTCCGTGTAAGCAGTTTAGAATGTCGGCTGCATGACGTCTTGCGAAGTCGCCTCAGAATTGGCCACACATACCTCACGCACGGATTCTTGGTTCGTGGGGAGGACCCACCCTGTTGTACAGTTTGTCGTGTGCAGCTCACTGTGCTGCACATGCTGATCACCTGCCCATTGCATGAACAGCACCGTCGTAGATATTTTAAATAATTTTATTATCAGTATTTACCTTTTCACCCAGCCCTTTTGCTCGGTGATCAGGCTGTTGTTCCTTTTAGTAATGTATGCAATTTTTAAAAGACATTGGCTGTCTCAGTGACATATAAGATATCCCCACTTTAGCCCTTTAGTTTAGACCATAACATATCTCACCTCTGTTTTGGCGCTCTCTAGTCCTCGTTGCTTTTGCTCCAAAAAAAACCCAAACACAAACACAAACAAACAGCATGAATGAAGGTTGGTTGTATTGGATGGTTCAATAATGCACCGCGTGCATATATGAACCACACTGAATACCGTTTGCTTTTTCATTGAGATGTTCTACTTCCTCGTTTATGGTAACTCAATGGTAGTGCATACTCGACGCAGACGGCGCTGTTTGTCCTGTATTAATTTATTATTTAGACGATTATGCCAGTCGTCAGCATCATCGCATGAATAAAGATTGGTTGTATTGGATGGTTCAATAATGCACCGCGTGCATGTATGAACCACACTGAATACCGTTTGCTTTTTCATTGAGATGTTCTACTTCCTCGTTTATGGTAACTCCATGGTACTGCATACTCGCCGCAGACGGCGCTGTTTGTTCTGTATTAATTTATTATTTACACGATTATGTCAGTCGTCAGCATCATCGCATGAAAGAAGATTGGTTTGTATTGGATGGTTCAATAATGCACCGTGTGCCTATATGAGTCACACTGAAGACCGTTTGGTTTTTCATTGAGATGTTCTACTTCCTCGTTTATGGTAACTCGATGGTACTGCATACTCGCCACAGACGGCGCTGTTTGTCCTGTAATATTTCATTATTTAGACGATTATGTCAGTCGTCAGTATCATCGCATGAGTAAAGATTGGTTGTATTGGATGGTTCAATAATGCACCGCGTGCATATATGAACCACACAGAACACCGTTTGGTTTTTCATTGAGATGTTCTACTTCCTCGTTTATGGTAACTCAATGGTACTGCATACTCGCTGCAGACGGCGCATTTTGTCCTGTATTAATTCATTATTAAGACAATTATGGAAGTCGTCAGCATCATCTCATGAATTGAGATTGGTTGTATTGGATGGTTCAATAATGCACCGTGTGCATATATGAGTCACACTGAAGACCGTTGAGTTTATCATTGAGATGTTCTACTTCCTCGTTTATGGTAACTCAATGCTAATGCATACTCGCCGCAGACGGTGCTGTTTGTACTGTATTAATTCATTATTCAGACGATTATGTCAGTCGTCAGTATCATCGCATGAATTGAGATTGGTTGTATTGGATGGTTCAATAATGCACTGCGTACATATATGAACCACACAGAACACCGTTTGGTTTTTCATTGAGATGTTCTACTTCCTCGTTTATGGTAACTCAATGGTACTGCATACTCGCCGCAGACGGCGCTGTTTGTCCTGTATTATGTCATTATTTAGACAATTATGGGAGTCGTCAGCATCATCGCATGAATGGAGACTGGTTTGTATTGGGTGGTTCAGTAATGCACCGCGTGCATATATGAACCACACTGAAGACCGTTTGGTTTTTCATTGAGATGTTCTACTTCTTCGATTATGGTAACTCAATGGTACTGCATACTCGCCACAGACGGCGCTGTTTGTCCTGTATTAAATCATTATTTAGACAATTATGGGAGTCGTCAGCATCATCGCATAAATTCAGATTGGTTGTATTGGATGGTTCAATAATGCACCGCGTGCATATATGAACAACACTGAAGACTGTTTGCTTTTTCGTTGAGATGTTCTACTTCCTCGTTTATGGTAACTCAATGGTACTGCACACTTGCCGCAGAGGGCGCTGTTTGTCCTGTATTAATTCCTTATTTAGACAATTATGGGAGTCGTCAGCATCATCGCATAAATTGAGATTGGTTGTATTGGATGGTTCAATTATGCACCGCGTGCATATATGAACCACACTGAAGACCGTTTGGTTTTTCATTGAGATGTTCTACTTCTCTGTTTATGGTAACTCAATGGTATGCATACTCGCCACAGACGGCGCTGTTTGTCCTGTATTAATTCATTATTTAGACGATTATGTCAGTCGTCAGCATCATCGCATGAATGAAGATTGATTTGTACTGGATGGTTCAATAATGCACCGCGTGCATATATGAACCACACTGAAGACACTTGATTTTTCGTTGAGATGTTCTACTTCCTCGTTTATGGCAACTCAATGGTAGTGCATACTCGCCGCAGACGGCGCTGTTTGTCCTGTATTAATTCATTATTTAGACGCATTATGTCAGTCGTCAGCACCTTCGCATGAATGAAGATTGGTTTGTATTGGATGGTTCAATAATGCACCGTGTGCATATTTGAACCACACTGAACACCATTTGGTTTTTCATTGAGATGTTCTTCCTCGTTTATGGTAACTCAATGGCAGTGCATGCTCGCCGCAGACGGCGCTGTTTGGCCTGCATTAATTCATTATTTAGACGATTATGTGAGTCATCAGCGTCATCGCATCAATAAAGATTGGTTTGTATTGAATGGTTCAATAATGCACCACGTGCATATATCAACCACACTGAAGACCGTTTGGCTTTTCATTATGATGTTCCACTTCCTCGTTTATGGTAACTCAATGGTACTGCATGCTTGTTCCCGTCGGCTCTTTTTGTTCTGTATTATTTTTACTTAGACGATTCTGTTGGTCGTCTGCATCATCGCATGAAAGGAGATTGGTTTGTATTGGATGGTTCAATAATGCACCGCGTGCATATATGAACCACACTGAAGACCGTTTGCTTTTTCGTTGAGATGTTCTACTTCCTCGTTTATGCCAACTCAATGGTAGTGTATACTCGCCACAGACGGTGCCGTTTGTCCTGTATTAATTTATTATTTAGACGATTATGTCAGTTGTCAGCATCATCGCATGAATAAAGATTGGTTGTATTGGATGGTTCAATAATGCACCACGTGCATATATGAACCACACTGAACACCGTTTGGTCTTTCATTGAGATGTTCTACTTCCTCGTTTATAGTAACTCAATGGTATTGCATGCTCTCCGGAGACGGCGCCGTTTGTCCTGTATTAATTCATTATTTAGACGATTATGTCAGTCTTCAGCATCATCGCATGAATGAAGATTGGTTTGTATTGGGTGGTTCAATAATGCACCGCGTGCATATATCAACCACACTGAAGACCATTTGGCTTTTCATTATGATGTTCCACTTCCTCGTTTATGGTAACTCAATGGTACTGCATACTTGTTCCCGTCGGCTCTTTTTGTTCTGTATTACTTTTTACTTGGACGACTCTGTTGGTCGTCTGCATCATCGCATGAAAGAAGATTGGTTTTGTATTGGATGGTTCAATAATGCACCGCGTGCATATATGAACCACACTGAAGACCGTCTGCTTTTTTGTTGAGATGTTCTACTTCCTCGTTTATGGCAACTCAATGGTAGTGCATTCTCGCCGCAGACGGCGCTGTTTGTCCTGTATTAATTTATTATTTAGACGATTATGTCAGCCGTCAGCATCATCGCAGGAATGAAGATTGGTTTGTATTGGGTGGTTCAATAATGCACCACGTGCATATATGAACCACACTGAACACCGTTTGGTTTTTCATTGAGATGTTCTACTTCCTCGTTAATGCTAACTCAATGGTATTGCATGCTCACCGCAGACGGCGCTGTTTGTCCTGTATTAATTCATTATTTAGGCGATTATGTCAGTCGTCAGCATCATCGCATGAATGAATATTTGTTTGTATTGGATGGTTCAATAATGCACCGCGTGCATATATGAACCACACTGAAGACCGTTTGCTTTTTCATTGAGATGTTCTACTTTCTCGTTTATGGTAACTCAATGGTACTGCATACTCGGCGCAGGTGGAGCTGTTTGTCCTGTATTAATTCATTAATTTGACGATTATGTCAGTCGTCAGCATCATCGCATGAATGAAGATTGGTTCTATTGGATGGTTCAATAATGCACCGCGTGCATATATGAACCACACTAAATACCGTTTGGTTTTTCATTGAGATGTTCTACTTCCTCGTTTATGGTAACTCAATGGTACTGCATACTCGCCGCAGATGGCGCTGTTTGTCCTGTATTAATGCATTATTTAGACAATTATGTCAGTCGTCAGCATCCTCGCATGAATGAAGATTGGTTTGTATTGGGTGGCTCAATAATGCACCGCGTGCATATATCAACCACACTGAAGACCATTTGGCTTTTCATTATGATGTTCCACTTCCTCGTTTATGGTAACTCAATGGTACTGCATACTTGTTCCCGTCTGCTCTTTTTGTTCTGTATTACTTTTTACTTAGACGATTCTGTTGGTCGTCTGCATCATCGCATGAAAGAAGATTGGTTTGTATTGGATGGTTCAATAATGCACCGCGTGCATATATGAACCACACTGAAGACCGTTTGCTTTTTCGTTGAGATGTTCTACTTCCTCGTTTATGGTAACTCGATGGTACTGCATACGCGCCGCAGACGGCGCTGTTTATCCTGTATTAATTCATTATTGAGACGATTATGTCAGTCGTCAGCATCATCGCATGAATGAAGATTGGTTGTATTGGATGGTTCAATAATACACCGCGTCCATATATGAACCACACTGAACACCGTTTGGTTTTTCATTGAGATGTTCTACTTTCTCGTTTATGGTAACTCGATGGTACTGCATACGCGCCGCAGACGGCGCTGTTTGTCCTTTATTAATTCATTATTTAGACGATTATGTCAGTCGTCAGCACCATCGCATGAATGAAGATTGGTTTGTATTGGATGGTTCAATAATGCACCGCGTGCATATATGAACCACGCTGAATACCGTTTGCTTTTACATTGAGATGTTCTACTTCCTCGTTTATGAAAACTGGATGGTACTGCATACGCGCCGCAGACGGCGCTGTTTGTCCTGTATTATTTCATTATTTTGACGATTATGTCAGTCGTGAGCATCATCGCATGAGTGAAGATTGGTTGTATTGGATGGTTCAATAATGCACTGCGTACATATATGAACCACACTGAACACCGTTTGGTTTTACATTGAGATGTTCTACTTCCTCGTTTATGGGAACTCATTGGTAGTGCATATTCGCCACAGACGGCGCTGTTTGTACTGTATTAAATCATTATTTAGACAATTATGGGCGTCGTCAGCATCATCGCATGAATGGAGATTGGTTGTATTGCATATATGAACCACACTGAAGACCGTTTGGCTTTTCATTGAGATGTTCTACTTCTTCGTTTATGGTAACTCAATGGTATCGCATGCTCGCCGCAGACGGCGCTGTTTGTCCTGTAATAATTTAGTATTTAGACGATTATGTGAGTCGTCAGCATCATCGCATGAATTAATATTTGTTTGTATTGGATGGTTCAATAATGCACCGCGTGCATATATGAACCACACTGAATACCGTTTGCTTTTTCATTGAGATGTTCTACTTCCTCGTTTATGGTAACTCAATGGTACTGCATACTCGGTGCATACTCGGTGCACGCAAAATTTCGTCGTCTAGGCTTAGCCCGATCACGCGCTGAACTGATTCGAACTGTGAAAATATGATATCGCTGATAGAGCAGGCTTATCGTGTTTACTGCGTGTTTTTTTTGGGGGGGGGGGGGTAGGGCGGCTGTTTCAAAATTTCGTCGGTTAGGCTTAGCCGACCACGCGCTGAAGTGATTGGCACTGTGCCAAAAAGATATCGAGGGTAGCCCAGGTTTTTCGCGTACGTGTTTTGACTAGGGGACTTCGGCGAGAATTCGTCGTTTAGGCTTAGCCGGACCATGCGGTGACGTGATTGGAACTGAGAAAATATGATATCGCTAATAGCGCACGGTGTTCGAAATTGCTGTACTGCCTTCGCGTTCCCCTGGTGGCGGCGGGGCTGCGAGCGGCACCACACGGGAGAGATGGCGATCCGATAACGAGGCGTCGTCTGCTAGCGCCGAATTTCTATTCCTCTCCGCATTCCTAGGAAAGCGCTGCCACGTCTACGCATTTGGAGCTAGCAGACGACGCGCGGTTATCGGATGGCCATCTCTCGCGTGTGGCGGCGCTCGCAGCTCCCCCGTCACCAGGGGAACGGAAATGATTTGCTTGTCAGTGGGGGTGAGCGCCCTCTCCCTTTGCCGCGGAAACCAGTTATCGCCAGTTGCTCCGGAGAATTGGGGTTGGAAGAGGCGGTCGGGCCAGGTGCAGTGTTTCCCGTCAACCGTTCGCTTATATCTACGGCGTGCTGTACATTCAATTTCCGCGGTAATTATGACTCTATTGCGGTGAGTGCATTCTGTTCATGTTTAATGCGTGTGTTGATGGGTCGGACAGATTGCTATCATTCCAATGCACACGTGAGGCAGTGTAGACAGGGGGGTGTAAGCTTTGGCGATGAATCAGTTCTTGTGGTGCATGTTACTGGCCTGTTCAGCTCTTTTCTGTAAAGAAAAGAAGCGGGTTAATAATGACTTCTCTGCTACTCTCAGTATGGCGGCAAGTGGATCGCGTTACGACTGATAGTGTGCAAGAAAATTTCATTGAATTGTCGAGATCGCCCGCGTAGTTGAATTAGAAGCCGACCCCACTGTGTACGTTAACGTTGGACACACTGCTAGGAGTACGTCTCATTGTTCCTTTCTTTCGCAGGTATCTTCATATTTAGGACGCGTGCCTGGGAGAGGGACAGCCAACGGGGGGGGGGGGGGTATATGTTTATTCACACAGAGGAGATGTCCAGCCAACGGGTTTTCCCGAAAAATAGGCTGAACCAGGGCGCGTGATTAGAGAAGTGGTGTTAGCAATGGCGGAGAGTGTTCATATTTTACACGCATGCCAGGGAGGGACGGGTCAACGCGAGAAGTGATTGGAACTGTGAAAAGAAAAGATATCGCGGATAGCGCAGGCTTATCGTGTTTACTGCGTGTTTTTTTTTGGGGGGGGTAGGGCGGCTGTTGCAAAATTTCGTCGGTTAGGCTTAGCCCGACCACGCGCTGAAGTGATTGGCACTGTGCCAAAAAGATATCGAGGGTAGCCCAGGTTTTTCGCGTACGTGTTTTGACGAGGGGACTTCGGCGAGAATTCGTCGTTTAGGCTTAGCCGGACCATGCGGTGACGTGATTGGAACTGTGAAAATATGATATCGCTAACAGCGCACGGTGTTCGAAATTGCTGTACTGCCTTCGCGTTCCCCTGGTGGCGGCGGGGCTGCGAGCGGCACCACACGGGAGAGATGGCGATCCGATAACCAGGCATCGTCTGCTAGCGCCGAATTTCTATTCCTCTCCGCATTCCTAGGAAAGCGCTGCCACGTCTCCGTATTTGGAGCTAGCAGACGACGCGCGGTTATCGGATGGCCATCTCTCGCGTGTGGCGGCGCTCGCAGCTCCCCCGTCACCAGGGGAACGGAAATGATTTGCTTGTCAGTGGGGGTGAGCGCCCTCTCCCTTTGCCGCGGAAACCAGTTATCGCCAGTTGCTCCGGAGAATCCGCAGGCTTTTCGTGTTTACTGCGTGTTTGGACGGCGGGGCTGCGGCGAAATTTTGTCATTTAGGCTTCTTCCGACCACGCGCTGAAGTGATTGGAACTGTGAAAAAAAAAAAAAGAGTGCAGGCTTTTCGTGTTTACTGCTTATTTGGACGGGGGAGTGCCTTGGGTAGATTTTGTCATTTAGGGTTAGCCCGACCACGCGCTGAAGTATATTGGACTGTGCCAAAAAGATATCGCGGGTAGCCCAGGCTTTTCGTGTGCGTGTTTTGACAGGGGGCTGCGGCAAAATTTCGTCGTCTAGGCTTAGCCCGATCACGCGCTGAACTGATTCGAACTGTGAAAATATGATATCGCTGATAGCGCAGGCTTATCGTGTTTACTGCGTGTTTTTTTGGGGGGTAGGGCGGCTGTTGCAAAATTTCGTCGGTTAGGCTTAGCCCGACCACGCGCTGAAGTGATTGGCACTGTGCCAAAAAGATATCGAGGGTAGCCCAGGTTTTTCGCGTACGTGTTTTGACGAGGGGACTTCGGCGAGAATTCGTCGTTTAGGCTTAGCCGGACCATGCGGTGACGTGATTGGAACTGTGAAAATATGATATCGCTAATAGCGCACGGTGTTCGTAATTGCTGTACTGCCTTCGCCTCATCGCGTTCCCCTGGTGGCGGCGGGGCTGCGAGCGGCACCACACGGCAGAGATGGCGATCCGATAACCAGGCATCGTCTGCTAGCGCCGAATTTCTACTCCTCTCCGCATTCCTAGGAAAGCGCTGCCACGTCTACGCATTTGGAGCTAGCAGACGACGCGCGGTTATCGGATGGCCATCTCTCGCGTGTGGCGGCGCTCGCAGCTCCCCCGTCACCAGGGGAACGGAAATGATTTGCTTGTCAGTGGGGGTGAGCGCCCTCTCCCTTTGCCGCGGAAACCAGTTATCGCCAGTTGCTCCGGAGAATCCGCAGGCTTTTCGTGTTTACTGCGTGTTTGGACGGCGGGGCTGCGGCGAAATTTTATCATTTAGGCTTCTTCCGACCACGCGCTGAAGTGATTGGAACTGTGAAAAAAAAAGAGTGCAGGCTTTTCGTGTTTACTGCTTCTTTGGACGGGGGAGGGCCTTGGGAAGATTTTGTCATTTAGGGTTAGCCCGACCACGCGCTGAAGTGAATGGGACTGTGCCAAGAAGATATCGCGGGTAGCCCAGGCTTTTCGTGTGCGTGTTTTGACAGGGGGCTGCGGCAAAATTTCGTCGTCTAGGCTTAGCCCGATCACGCGCTGAACTGATTCGAACTGTGAAAATATGATATCGCTGATAGCGCAGGCTTATCATGTTTACTGCGTGTTTTTTTTTTGGGGGGGGGTAGGCCGGCTGTTGCAAAATTTCGTCGGTTAGGCTTAGCCCGACCACGCGCTGAAATGAAATAAAAATATTACAAATATGTGACAAAAGTTACTGGCAGAAAAAAAAATCCCTTCACCGCATGTTTCTCCAGGGTCTACGGTTTTTACTGTGAATTTCTATCAGGGTTGGTGGACCACCTTGTATGAAGGCTACCATGAAGAATCTCACTTCAAAGGCATGCGACTTTTTCATTAGTGACCTTACAGATAAGTCATGACTATCTTAGGCGGTAAGCTCAATATAAAGCAGCCTTTACCGGGCTCTCCAAAGTCTGTGTGACAGATATAATGAAGGAAGTACTAAGGAAGGAACTAACAAAGCAGAACAAACGAATAACAATAAAAAACATCTATGATGAAAAACCCGAGACTGGGGAAGAGACGAAAAACAGACGTTAAAATTGAGAGTTTGTGTGCGTCGTCTGTTTTTCGTCTTTTCCCCAGTGTCGGGTTTTTCATCATGGAGTTGTAAGAATTTTCAAAATCTTTTTTTGTCTCCTCAAAACGAAGCCAGGAAAACTGAAATCCCCGTGACTGTAGCGTGCCTTTGAAATGTAGAAGAAGGAGAAGAAAAAACAAAACAAAAAGGCACGATCTGATTGCAGGTGCGATTAAGTACCATGGTTTTGCCCAAACACTTCAGCTGTGAGCGTATCCTCCGATTCTAGCAGCAGCGTCATACGGTTCTCAGAATCGAGTACAGGATCTCTTCAAGCACTATTCCCCGCCACAACCAGATCATTTCCGTAACGGTACATCTGCACTGTAGTATTTCGGGCTCCACTTTACTGATGCTAAACACTAACGTTAAACCTGACTGTGACAGTAACAACTGTCAGCACATTTATCCAAGCACAGCACGAAACCCTGTAAACAGTTTAATGCCGCGCAGTATCATTAGTACCAACTACCGACACAGTAGACAAACGCCGACGTCTCATGTGAACAGGACGGAAAGTTCTTTTGAGGCTCACGTACGTGTCTTCTAGTGACTTGAAGACACATGAGGCGATGTGGGTCCTCATGAGGCCATGAGGGCCCTCATGAGGTGAGGGCACGTGAGGCCATGTGGGTCCTCATTAGGCGAAAGTACATGAGGCGCCGTGAGGACATGAGGGCCCTCATGAGGTGAGGGCACGTGAGGATGCGGACTCCTGAGGCCACGAGCGCCCTCATGAGGTGAGGACTAGTGAGGATGAGGACCCTCATGAGGTGAAGATACGTGAGGCCATGAGGGTCGTGAATAGCCTCATGAGGTGAAGGCCCGTGAGGATGAGGATGGTGAGGCCTTTCGGGATCCCGATGCCCTGAAGTGAGGTTCGTGAGGGAAAAATTTGAAATGGAATGTGAGGGTGAGGGCGACTGAGGTTATGTTACTGGTGACGAAAATTTGGTGAGGGTGAGTGAGGCTGATAAAGTCCGTGCTTCGTGAGGTGAGGATGAGTGAGGCCGCAGGAAAATGCACATCTATGTCTGCGGGACGGTCAACGGTGCATCCATGGACGTCCCCTGTTTGTCCACAAGACGTCATATGTGACATTTGGAGGACTGAACCAGGATGTTGCCACCTACGCTATATGGGACCTATATTTCGTGTATTTCATTAATGCTCCTGCACCCATGCGTGCAGAGGAAGCATCCGAAACTACTATAATCTACTGCAGCGTACAAGGAAATAATGGCACGTGTTAATCTGTTCCCTGACAGTTTTTTGTGCTTGCATGTGTAACAATACAAATGGAAAGAGAGTTTAAATATATATTGAAAAACAATTTATTGAGGAGTTTGCAAGGTACGCAGCCAATTACAGTGCAGCAACATTTATGAAACGCTTGTCGTCATATATATAGGGTGTTGCACGACAGAGTCACCCTTAATTATTAAAAAAAATTACATGAGATAAAAATTGGAAACCTATTGCACGACACTTACGAAGCCTTTTGCCACCCAAACAGGAGGTTTGCATGAGTGTACCTCAATAATTAGGCTAATTATCTTGAACTCAATATTTTGTCACGGAAAGGTTTTTCAGGCGGTTGTTGGGTGTTTTTGGGTGCAAAATTTTTGTAGAAACGTTAACGAAACATCCTGTATTTGTGACTGAAATGGTGTGTGCGGCTATGGGCCTTCTAATTAATGCAAAAAGGTTACCTTTTCTTTGCAATTTTTTAGTTCAATTGCGCTAATTAGATTAATTAACGAGGGACACTCATAGAAAACCACTGTTTGGGAGCAAAAACCTTCACAAGTGTCATGCAGAATGTTTTCAATTTTTATCTCACGTAGTTTTTTTGCAATAATTGAATGTCGCTCTTTCGTGCAACATCCTCTGTACACATACCGTACAGTAACTATTCATATCGACACATAATTTATCACAGCCACTCTTGGTGCTTTTAGCGAAACAATAATTGCAGCTACTTTCTTATGACTGAGAAGGGAGCTATATGCCCAGACTCAAAGAAATAGGGTACAGGTATATCACAGTTACACACTGCCGACACTTCATGTGAAAGAATATCCCCGGCACACCTTGCATAGCTGTCTTGGCCGTTGCATATCGAATGCTAGAAACAAAATATGTACGTGCTAACCAACACCATTAAATTTTTCCGAAAACGGTACAGGTCCTGCCAGAAGTGTACGGAATAAGTGAGCTGAGCATTTTTTTTTCTCCGGCAAGACACCCGAGAGGCAGACGGAAGCAGGTGAGTTTGAGCGCGGTCATTGTTCGAGAGGGGTAGATGAGCGTGCTGCAAGCTACATACTGCGGTAGTTTCGGTATTGCTTCTCACGATAGTGCCTGCGAAGTGAGCTCGAAACCACTGCAGTGTTCTGCAACACCACGTCACTGAAACATTGTGAAGACTGAGAGCTCCCAGGTATTATTGGGGACATAAAAATAAGTCATTGTGGAAACACGATACTGTGTTTCCCAAATTAAAAAGCGAAGAAGCATTACATATGTTCTAAACACACTAATCGTTAGGGAACATAGCTGTGATTATATTAAATATCAGACGTGACCAGATGACAGCTTACATACACAGTATTCCAGTCACGTGTTGATTGAGAGCACTGCAGTGAAATCCAACTGGCGTCGTGGGCACGTTCATGAGAAACAATATTACTGTAGCGAGTTCATCGCAGCACACTCATCCACGCCTCTCTCAGCAAAGAACTCTACCGCTCCCGAAGACCGCTTGGGTGCCGCACGGGAGAAAAAGTATGCAGCTCACGTGTTCCGTTAACTTTTGTCGGGAACTGTAGAACACACCAAACAGTAGGCTTAAGTTAAGCTAAAAGAGCTACACCCTGTAAAGTAAAAAAAGTTAAAAAAAAGTAAAAAGAGCTACACCCTGTAAAGTAAAAGTTCACAAGTTCAGAAGATGCCGCATACGTAACAATACACCAAATCAAAAATTTGGGTTGACACTCTTATTCATTTTGTGTTTGGTACCTCTTGGTAGTCTTATTTCCTCCTAGGCACACTTGTGCAGCTTTTGACGAAGATTTTTTTTCTTAAAAACGATCTTTACCTGATAGCCCGCTCCTAGCCAACCACAATCCCGAATGGCAGAGTTCTCGCCCCTGATTTGTTGAAAACCGGAGGCGCTGCCTTTTTTGTACCCATTATGAAATTCATAAGTGGTACAAAAAAGGCGTACGCCTCCCTTGTTCAACATCGCACGGGAATGAACGATGTCATTCGAGATGACGGCATTGGTAGCAGTATGCTTTACATCACTTACATCATTACTTACTCATTACATCGCTCGTGAACGAACCATGTACAACCGGGCTCGGTTCTCTTCTGTCTTGGAAATCACGTTGAGTACTTTTTGTTTCAAACTGTTCAGCACTCTCTCACGTTGAACAACAAGTTTCCACAACCTCCCCTGCGACGGATGATTGGAGAACTACTGAGGACTCACAATTATCATCACTTCCACTCAGCATGTTTACTATAAAGACCTCATCTTGATTCCGGGATCAAGACGCGCGACACTCGTGTTGATTGCGTTGCGTACTCAGAGCGTTAGCCGGAATCGTAAATAGTTTTTCTGCAGCCCGACGATCCTTCATGCACACATATTTTTACCCTTAACTTTCGGCGTCACTGCACATTTCATAGGCTCACCTTGAAACTTAAAACTGCACAACGGAATGTGAACGTTCACAGTGGCGAGCGGATGATGATGATGACGTGCGTTATTGTCGATGCTCATGACGCTTTCTGCTTTTGCTCGGCGGTGCAAGTTAATGCAGCAGACGACGCTCAGCAGTGAATGGCGGGGAACGTTTCTTTGTTTTTGATCCTAGGGAATGTAGCTCGCATACGGTTGGTACTGTCGTAGTTCTATGCACGTTGTTTTATGGAGCTATTGAGTAAATGAAACTGGTGTAATATTACTCGCAGGATGCCAATCAAAATATAGCTGCTAAGATCCAGCATCAAAATCTTGCGCTATGTAATTTTACGCATGTAGTTATTAGTTGCGACCAGAGTGCACCACGCCTTCGTTGTTAAGAAAGCTGTTAGCCTAATTGGCTGTATCACAACACGTCCGATACTATACATCCACAGGACGTTCAGCTTGCAACGTCAGCACTGGATAAATCCAGGATATTTATGGATATTTTAGGACATCCAGGGGATGTCCAGCGGACATCCATCATGGATCTGGACGTTATGATTAAACTGGGATGTCCTGGGGACGTTGATGGTTGTCTGGGTCGTCATTTTTGTTCCTCACGTTGTTTACTTTTGAGCAAAATACGACAGTTACACGAAAGCGAAATGAAAACTGCAGTTCCATCCGCCTGGCAGGATATGCGACACGTCGCCGTCTGGGGAGCAGCATGTCAACTGCTCTTCTCAACGCAGCCATCTTGATTGCTTTGACTACGGCAATTGCACGTTTTCAGTTATAACTTCGTGCTGCGGCGCTCAATCACTTCGAAATTTACCAAGATTAAATGTCCTTATGAGCTTTGTATAAAGATCGCACAATGTGCCACCTGCATTGAGTAATTGGCGAATACGGCATGGCGGCACGGGTAGACTTTTATAGGGTAACACCCTGTACATTCGCAAAGTTCACTGCAACATGCAAGATTTGACGTTTCAGCCTGCTGACCGGCATCAGCCCCATCTCATCATGATTTCTTTATGTGTGTGTGTGTGTTGATGAATAAATTTATTGTATATGTGCTGAAAGATGACTACAGGTGACTAGAATGCTTGCTAGTTGCGCTTGTGGTATATGAGTAAGAGAAGTCTTATATCTGGATAATTCCCTTGTGATTTGAAAGGAACACTGAACATCAGGGTCAGAAGGTTTTCAAGTACAGGGTGGGTGTTCTAAAAGGTCAGCCATATTTTCGCGCGTGGCGCGATACCTACTTGACTGACAGACTTCCGCTACCACAGAGTGCATAACTTGTGTCAGAGGAACCTCCGAAAAAAATCGTGGTTACCAGGCACTGCATAACAAAGTAAATACGACCACGCAAACTTTCGTCTTCATGCATTTCCTATGCGCTATACCGATGTGAACACGGTGGTCTGCAAATTGTTGTGCATCCGCCTAGGGGCGCTAGCCGACGTGAATTTGTTTCCGCTTTCGACGCCGCTAGCGCCCTGCTGGCAGGATATGCCATTTATGCCTATATATCCTAAAAAGACGTTCACAGGATATTCTCGTGGATGACTAAGTCCACACAAATGACTAAGAAGTGCTAGTCCTCAGAACGTCTCCTGGATGTCAGTGGGCACTGTGGCAAATCCCAACGTCCAAAATGGGATATCCTGTAGACATTTTCTGGATATACAGTGTGTTTGCTCTAATGTGTCCAGGAATTTTATTTAAAGCGAGCGATAAAAAAGAAACGAGCCCTACTTTTCAGCTACTTGACTAAGAAACAGGTGCTACTAGTGAAGCAGTAACTGTAAGTACCAGAAAAGTACCACTTGCTTTTCTTTTATCGCTGCTTTAAATATAATTTCTGGACACGTTAGAGCAAACACCCTGTATATGGTTTGCTGGGGTATATGTACTGTCCCTTATGTAGCTACGGGACAGCTATGTGTTATTGGATAAAACGATTCCTTTTTTTTTTTCGTCTATTTGAAGTCTAGCGCAAGCGTTACGCATTTTCACTGCAAACTTGTGAGCCGAGGCCAAGAACGGCAAATATTCCTTTCGGTGATAACACGAAGAAAAATAACGAGTGGTGTTGTCCCTAAAGAAAGCTGGAACTGATCAGCAGCTCAAAGACCGCCATGTACGGGCCCACAAATTAGCGTAACTAATCACTAGCGATATTGACAGAAGGTAAGGATGCGGATGTTTGTGCAGCGCACTTGGGATCCATCACGGCTTGGTACTGTCCTTGAAATCACAAGTAAATAGAAAACGGTTGAGAGCATTAAATAGTTTAATTAGCGGAAAACGAGACTTTCGTGCAGTAGGCTGCACTTCTTAAAGGGGCACAAAACAGGTCGACGAACATTCTCCATATAGTATGCCCAATGAAAGAACGTAGCTCACGATATCCAAATATGAAATTCTTTTGCTTCCAGCGAGTGTCTTTACCACGAAACAGTGCCATTGAAAGAGCATAATCCGCGCGAGCCTCTCCTTATCCTTGGAGCCGGGTCACGTCACTATATTCCAGCGTATAGCAACACCGAATTCTAGGCGCTGGAGGTGGGGGAGATTTCGCTCTCCTAGCCAATGACGGACCCCACTGAGACAAGCTGCAGCTCGCGAGGGAACCGGATACGGGAACATCGCGGTGACCTCGAGGAGCAATACAGCACAGAGAACATAGTGCGCATGTGAAATAGAATATTGAGGGTTTTTGGTACAGTTTGAACTGGCTACCTTGGATTGGGCAAGTGGGAATACGTTTAGAGTTGACCTAACTTCTCGATATTACAAAAAAAATTATGTGTGAGCGTCCCGTATTCTAAATGGCTGAAGATGCGCGACGTCAAAATGACGTGTCGCTATTGTCGCCAGGACATCGCAGGGCGGGGCATGAGGGCGAAAGAGTGCAGTGAACATTCATTCGGTTTGGAGCCATTATTTACTTTTTTGCGAAAACATTTTTTTTAAAACGTTCACTGTCGGTAACGTATCACAATGTATATAAAAAAAAGTGCGCCTCGTATACCTGTTTATTGCCCCTTTAAGGTTTGAGAACCTGTTACAAATAGTCAGGAATACATTGCAACTTGCGTTGATATATTCTTGAATATTCTTGACTATTTGTAACAGGTCCTCAAACCTGAAGAAGTGCAGCCTACTGCACGAAAGTCTCGTTTTCTGCTAATTAAACTATTTAATGCTCTCAACCGTTTTCTGCCGGAAACTTGCCATTGTTTTTTCACGTTCTACGATGTCCTTGAAATCCTTCATCAGGCCTTGTCGTTGTAATGCCCATGTCACTCAGGCAATCTTCAGTGATGACCAAAACAAACGGCCATCGAACATGTGCCCAGCGCCGTCAAGCGTGTAACATGTCAACTTATGAAGGAGCATTGGGTCCAGTGCTCCCAGAGAACGGACAACAGACCTCTCCCTGTGTGTATACAGTTGACGTCATAGTGTTCGACAGCGCCACCAATTTGGTAGAACTGCACTACGCTCGAAGCTCTGGGCGAACAATGTCGCGCCCGGAAGCCACGGTCTTGAGGGGATTACGATGGTCCCTGAAATAGACGCAACCTTCGGTTACTTCGGTCCTACTTCGCTTTCAATAGGAGGCAGCGAACAAGTACCCATTCGTGGAACCCAGCCCTCCCCATCCGATTCGTTTCGGCTTCAGTCAGTCTGTCTACCAACGTCATGACGACGTTTCTCGGGTAGAGCTCTATTGCTCACCGGACAATTGCTCACCAAAAAACTGCTGAGGACGGACAATCGCGCACCAGAGAACCGTTGAAGGCGGTCACTCACCGCCTCTTTCATCACACTTATATTGTGATTTTATTTCGCGTTTATGGCGCCCGAGTTTTTTGTGTTAGCTCAACTTCTTTTTTAGCTTTCTAAGTTGCTCCAAATAGGTCCAAAAAATCCACCAGTGAAGAGGGTGAGGAGGGAGGTCGTCCACTTGCAGGCACGCCTGAAGCATCTTTGTCAGGACCTGCATCTATGGGGCGTTCTTATAGGATTTTTTTCCAAAAGGGGGTGGAGCAGCAATGTGCTTCCAGGTGGGGGGGGGGGGAGCTGAGAGTGCAACCACCCCAACCTCCTTCCCTGGAGACGGACGTTGCGAACTGTGCGGGTGTCCATAGATTCATATTATTATTACATGTGAGGAAAAAATCATGACCTATGAATAAAGAGTGCAGAATTTTCACAAGTGACCTAGCCCCCTCTCGGTACGCCCATGTCTGCGTCGCCAGGATCTTCCAAGACACAAGCCGGGAGAATTCACGAATATTCGATGTCCGTCCAAGTCGCTCTAGCGAACGAAAACCACATCTTAGCGCCCATTAGGCTTAGCAGGGCGGACACGACTGCACAGCACGTTGGTTAGTTTATTATTAGGTTAGTCCAAGTTCAGTGTTTGCATTTCTATGTCGAGGTTAGTCTAAGTTCGGTGTTGGCAGTTTCCCGCGCGCGACTGTGCATTTTACTTACAGTAGTTTGTTTTGCAACGGGAATTTTGATCACTTTATTTCGAGGTACACCCCAGTTCAGCTAACAAATAAAAACTCGAGTGTACGAGCGTCATGAACGAGAAATAAAATTACATCATAAAAAAACGCGAAATAAAATTACGTATAAGTGTGGTGAAAGAGGTGGTGAGCAATTTTCCGGCTTCAAAGGTTCTGTGGTGAGCAATTGTCCTGGATCCAGTCCTCCCTTACAGTTTGACAAGTTACACACTTAGTGGCGCTACTCGCATTTTCAATGACAATTGGTTTAAATGTCCATTGAACATGTAAGCATAGCAAGCAGGCCTCACTTTTTTCTCTAGTTGAACATCATTCCCCTCCTCCCCCCTTTCACCAAACACTGCCCGTTTGTCATGGGTATGGGTCACAGCTCTTCGAGTACACATGTGTTCATTCACAGGTCAGTCACAGGTATTCACAGGTCATCTGACAGGTATTCGCAAATTAAATACAGTCTTCAACAACAACAACAACAACAGATATATTCCGATGATGAAGTGGGGAGGCTTTCCACTCTGGGAGTGGGTATGAAATACGGGCGCACAGTGTTTAAACCACATTCGTGTTTCTCAGTGTTCTGGGAATAATTAATCTTCCATTTCTCTTTCGCCGAAAAGAAGACGGAAATGCCCGCGCACCGAAAGATCCGTGCACCGCAATGTCCGTACTAAAATGTCCCGTACCGAAATGTACGATTCCCGTGTCAAACGATGTCTTTCCTTCTCCGAGCTCTCCAGTGTTCGTCGTTCCACTCATAACACCCCGAGTCTCTGATCCACCATGACGACATGTCTTCGACTGCAGACTTAGTTCTAAAGTGTGCACTATACAATTTTTCGCACAGAGAACAGAATGTTTCATTCCAGCCGACGACATCGTACCTGTCCTTCCACTTGAGATACCCTTGATACAATCGGAAATCACTTTTCACGTTTTCCATATAATCAGCTAACTCTTTCGGTCCCTCAAAGGCAGACGCGTCAATCACGGAATGCGGTGCTGCTACGGCACTGTAGTTAACAGCGTCCAGGGCAACGGGTACGATGATGCGCTCGAGAGCGGAAAACAATTTTTCCGTCACGTAGTCGCGGCACAGTGCGTTTTCTAAGGCGAGCCAGAAGTAGTACTCAGACTCAAACTTACGGAAACAAGCATCGTAGGAATCTACGGGGCATTTGTGAGTCCCACATCGTCCGTAGATGTCGATGTGAATGTAACGCTGCAGTTCTTTTATGAAAGCTTCTCGTCCGCTGTGCGCGGCACAATTACTGACCACCCAGACTGCAGTCTTATTCTTTTGTTCCCATATTCTCT
This sequence comes from Ornithodoros turicata, assembly GCF_037126465.1. NCBI lineage: Eukaryota > Metazoa > Arthropoda > Arachnida > Ixodida > Argasidae > Ornithodoros > Ornithodoros turicata. The sequence goes on from NC_088201.1 coordinate 165,167,264, forward strand.
TACTGCTCGATGCTATTTCTTTACCCTTCTCTCTTCTCTCTAGCGATCCATATGCGCCAGGAACATCCGAATCAGCTCGATAGGTCATAGTCCAGTTGAACACTGATTTCATGCTGTTGAGGACGACGCCATCAGTATAGGGTGGCGCTTCCATACACCAAAACACCCACTTCTGTGCAGGCGAACGACGTGCGGGCATGTCCCTTAGGCTCATGTCTCTGACGTGAAACACTACGGCGTCGCTGGAAGAGAGAAGGTCTCTGTTGTAAGTGACGTGACAGCGGCGACTGCACTCCGGAATTTCAATCTCGTCCTGCGAAGAAAGCCCCAGCAGACGCGATCCGAAGAACGGTGTCCACAGCAAGATACGGGGGATGTCCGCTGTGGATGTCCGGGGGATGTTGCTGAAGTTGGTGGAAGACGCCCGGCTGTACCACGGCATGTGTCCGTACAGCATTTGCGTACCATGAAGTGGGAGGCCTCCAGAATGGTGCAGAGTCCCGTAGATGTACAGCGCTATTGCGGCCACTGCAACGAGTACGAGTATCCGCGGTGCCCATCGTGGACTTCGTGCCATGAGCTGCGCAAAAGTGTTTCACGGAAGAGAGACAATCCACACAATAACGCGCGGCTGTTATCGTCCACTCCTGATCCCGTGAGTCACGGAGAGATAAGAGACAAACGATTGGGCGCTCGGCCGGCCTCCTACATTTCTGGTACTTCGGCCACTCGTGCCCTTATCGTGCGCGCCAGGTGTTCTCGGCACCGTGTTTTCACGCTCTTATTAGAGGGCGGTTGTTTCTTTATTTATTCATTTATTTAATTTCGTGTTAGCGCCGTGAAGCAACTCTGGCTATGAGCGGCGTGCAAGAGGGCGGTTGTAAAACGGTGGAGTAACAGCTGTTCGTTAACTACGCCACTAGGACAAATGAGTCGTTCCACACCAAGTGATCCAATGGTTCTGCTCGACACTCGGCTTTTGGGTTTCCAAATCTTATCATGGATCCTCTGTGCTATCGGTACGCATTCCTCCAAATCCCTACTTAAAAATATTGAAGCGCTCTCGATCTACATCAAATTTGTGAATCGTTAGTAATCGCTAGTAGCCCAGCTGGCGGATATCCCATATCTAGGTTTTACATTGATGACCAGAATCATGCTCAGTTGGCAGGCTGCCGTAAAGGGTGGTTGTGCTTCCCGTGATCCTTCAGAGTCAACACATTTGTATTCATTCAATGTAGTAAGGGACTCCTATTTGTAAAACGTAGAATGCGCATAAGAAATTTTTATTTGTGCTTTTCACGAAAATGGCTTGGGACTAGTGCATCCTGGGTCGATTTCGCAGACTATACTGTGCCGACATTTAAGGCTGTCTGAGGAAAAAAAACAACAAAAACAAGAACACCTAGACAGCATATTCGGCGCCCGGATTCGAACCTGAGTCACCGCCTAGTCTTGTCCCTGACACAATCTCCTGTGGACATCGAGGTTTAGATGTCCTGAGGAGGTCCTATCACGGACAGAATAGAGACCTGGAGAGGAGAAACGCGCAATTGTGTGGCACTGAGGAACCATAACTTCCGATTATCTACTGAATGGCTCAATGCAAAGGCGGTAAGAAACACAGATGGTATACTGATGATGAGGTATACTCCCAGTAATTCCTGGATTCAATGCTGTTTGTGTTCGTAATCGAATCAAACCTCCTTCCACACCCCCTTCATTTCGTTTCACAGACGAGCAGGGCTCTCTAATATGCAGAAGCTCGCAAGACAAGCAATATCATACACTATCTGCTTTCTCTTTCGAAGGCAATGCCATTGTCTTTCTAAAGTTCTTAGTTGTCCCTAGCAGCTTTTATATATTACTCTTTTTTAAACACGGCTCCTGTTATCCATTGTGGGAAATATTAGATACAAAAAAGGAGTGTACGGAAAATGAAATATGTGGTGGATATATGTTGATATCTACTGAAAACATTTGTGACAGCTTCATGCCATCACCTTTACCAAATACATAGAACATCTTATGTTGGTTCAGGTGGGGGGGGGGGGGGGTGTCGAGGTAGCTTGCCGTTGTTGGCCGCACTCAAGTGGGCATCGTCACGACTATAGCCAAAAAAAGGAAAAGAAGGTGGGAGAAAGGGGAGTTGAGGACTTCAAAGTGATGTAGAAGCAGGATGACCGGTACTGATGGGACGGAAGCACACTGTAGGTGAGAGGTGCACTAGAGTGGTCTCTCCGCTAGGCCCGTTGCTTGGAGAAAGCGAACGAGGCCGCGAGTTTTTGAAAGTCGTTCCGCACAAGAACCTTCGGGGAAGAGGACGTCCGTCAGTATACCGGGCCTGGCGTGGGGAAGATGGGTTTCCCGCATGGCATGGTATGCACGGCATTCTGTCAGGATATGCGCAATTGTCTCCGGATGATTACAGTGTCCGCAACTGGAATCCTCCCTGGAGCCGATCTTGCACAGTTGAGAGTTCGTGAACGCAGATCCTGTGCGTAATCGATGGAGCATTGTCTGCATACCACGGGGAAGATCTTTCGTGGGAAGAGAGGGTCGGTGATTCTGCATGATGTCCTGTATGCCAGGGTGACGCACCTCAACTAGCTGTTTGACGACCAAGAGCCTGTCAGTGTCGGCCGGGACTGCTAAGGATGGGCTGCAGCTGTTGTGTGCTGAGGAAGCTAGCTGGTCCGCTCGTTCGTTGCCTCTGATGCCGACATGAGATGGGATCCATTGGAGCGTAAGCTCACCTCCGGTTAGCCTATGCTGGGCACACGATCTCCTTATACATCGGGCCAGAATGCTACCACACATGGGGTTTATCACGTTGTTGAGGGCACTTTTGGAGTCCGTAAGCAAGACGGCCTTAGGTATTCCGGTGACTTGAACCGCAGCAGCTGCGTGTAGCAAGGCCAGGAGTTCGGCCGTCGTAGATGAGATTGGGTAGCGAACTGATTTCCCTTGCCAGGCCTTGTTTATTGACGGGATGTAGTACGCACTGGTAGCACTTTTGGAACGGTGGTCAATGGAGCCATCCGTGAACACCAGAGTATGTGTGGGATAAACGTCGCTGATCAGGTTCTCAGCCGCCATCCTGGCCACTAGGGGGCTGGACTCGCTCTTCTTCCGTAGACCCGGGATGTGAAGCGTTGTTGCGGGCACGAACTCCCGCCACGGCGGCGTAGGTGGACTAGCTGGGAGCCGAGGAAGAGCGCCCCTGTTGGCTAGAGAGCTGGTGGCACTAGCCAGGCGTCCTAGGGATGTGTGTGTCCTCTGTTCGAGGTCGGTGAAGAGGGAATGCTTGCTGATGGATGTTGATGCATCATCCAGAAACTGGAGTCCTTTGAGCTCAGAGTGGACACTAACAGGCTTTTCCTTAGCTTCCAGGTACGTTTGGGTGACGCTAGAGAACGTTGGGAGACCAAGCGCAGTTCTTATGCCAGCGCGATGAAGGCGCTCAAGGGCCTGCCATTGTGTGGGCGCGAGGTCTACGTATGGCGCCACGTAGAGAATGCGTGACAAGATCAGGGCTTTGTGAAGGGTGAGCAATGACCGCGCATTGCAGCCCCATGACTTACCGCTGATTCTGCGTAGCAGGTTGAGCGTTTTCTTCCCCTTGCAAATAGTCTCGTTTACTTGCTTAGACCAGCGTAATGTGCTATCGATGGTGACACCAAGATATTTACATGACGCGCATCTTGGGATGGGAGTGTTGTTAATGCTGAGGCTTGGGAAGTCTTTGCCCACGTACTTTCCACGGGGAATGCAGACCATGCATTTTGACTTCTCTGGTGATGCTTCCAGCCCTCTCGCAAGCAGCGCTGCATTGAGCCCGTTCAAGGCAATATCAGCTGTGTCACGAACTTTCTCCTTGTCCGTTCCCACAATGCGGAGGCAGATGTCGTCCGCGTAGATGGTGAGATGAAGGGCGTACGGTGTAGGGCGAATTCCTCGGTGAATCCCTGCCATGATTAGGTTGAATAGTATAGGTGATAGAACACTGCCTTGTGGGACTCCTCGCTCAAACTTCTTCACAGAGCTGATACACCCGCGGACGGAGACGTCAAACGTTCTGTTGGACAGAAAGTCACATAGGTATCCTAGAAGGCGGCCAGTGACTCGAGCGGCTTCGAGCGCAGCGAAACATGCCGAGTGCGTTACCGAGTCGTATGCCTTCTTCACGTCAATGAAGAAAGCGAGAGCAAACTCATTGGACTCTCTCGCTTGCTTCAGGCTAGTAGCCACTTCAGCGATTGCGTCAGACGCGCTCCAGCCCTTCCGGAATGCCGTAATGTGATCTGGGAAGCAACCGCCTCGCTCCAAGACCCAAGCCAGCCTTTTGTGAATTATACGCTCCAATAATTTGCCAACGCACGAGGTTAGGGCAATGGGACGGTAGGAGGACAGTTGGCTCGGTGGCCTCCCCGGCTTTAGGACGGGTGTTACTCGAGCATGTTTCCAATCAGATGGGATGCATCCAGAGGTCCAGACGTTGTTATATAGTTGGAGCAGAGCGTCGAGTTGGTCGTCGCCTAGGTTCTTGAGGGCCTGGTTAGGGATCCCGTCCGGGCCAGCTGCACTGCGCCGCTTTAAGCCTTGGATGGCGTGCTTCAGCTCGGACATCGTGAGGTCGTCGTCCGCCGGGGAGCCATTTGCTCCTGTGTGGCTAGGAAAAAGGCGTTGGGCACTGCAACTTGCGACGCGAGCTAGCTCGCTGGCATAGTCTTCGGCTATGTTCTTGGGCTCCCTGTTTGAGGCTACCGATAAGGTGACAAGCGGGTCGACAGGCTCGGGAAGGCTTTCGATCGCTCGCAGGGTATGCCAAACCTTCGTTGTTGGAGTGTGGGCATTGAGGGACTCGCTGAACTGTCTCCATTGGGTCCGCCTTAATTTCAAGGTATACCTTCTATGGGCAGCACAGACACGCTTGTAAGCGACCCAGTCGCCCTGAAGGCCGGTTCTCAGAGCTCGTCGCTGAGCTCGTCGTCGCGCAGCACGGAGGTTGAGGTATCGGAGGTCAGGGGCAGGCATACTGGCCAGGTAGGAGACTGCTTTTGAGCTATTAGCCAATGACGCCTTTACAGAGACGAGCAAGGTATCTACCGTGGAGCCGACCAGTCCCTCCCTGAACTTCACCCAGTTGGTAATAGTCTTCGTTTTCCTGGGGCCGTTGCTGCGACTCGGAGGCGAAAGCAGGATGGGGAAATGATCTGAACCCCATGTGTCAGGCTCGGCTTCCCACTTTAGGGTGACGTCAGGAGAGACCAGGGTCAAATCGATGGCATTTAGGTAGCGCGGCGAACGCATATATGTAGGAGAGCCGGTGTTGAGCACCACGAGGTCGCTGGAGGAGAGGTAATTGACAATGGAATTACCACGTCTGCAGTTTCGTCGACCACCCCAGAGACTGTGGCTCGCATTGAAATCTCCGCACACAATTAGGGGACCTGGACAAACGAGCCGCAGAGCCTTGAGAGACTCGACGTTGGGCGGAGCATGACCCCACTGGTATACAGATATGACTGTGACTGACTTGGAGCCGGCCCTCAGTAGACACCCTACATATTCTTCAGTTGAAGAGCAAAGGTGGGATAGGTCAATTTCAGCCTGGGCAATGGACCGTTTGACAAATAGCGATGCCCGCGGGAGACCGTCCGCATGGTGGCCTTTGGCGCTGTAGGCGACAAACGGCGGGATCTTGAATGATGGTTGGGTAAGGCTCTCTTGTATCGCTAACACATCAAAGTCCATCTTCCGTAAAAGGAGTTTGAGGTCAGCCTGTTTATGAATCAAGCTTCTGGCATTCCATTGCAGGATGCGGGGAAGGAACGCTTTCTTGTTTCTATGTTCGGTCATAAATTGTCCGCCGATCGATGTACGAAAGCTGGTGTTGTTAACGCCTGCTGCCGGGGAGGAGCAGGGGTGCTATCACAGCTTCGAGTTGGAGGACCGATTGGATTTCTGCTAGAGCAGTACATTCAGGGACTGCCGAGACGATAGCCTTCAGTGCAGCAAAGAGGAGCTGGATGATGACCATGGGCAGGTCTGCGCCTTCTGGACGGTCTAACACCTTACGGTAGGCTGGCTGGGAATGGAGTGGGAGCGGGGGGTCGCTTTTCTTTCCATGGGGTTGAGCCGGGGAGGCATCCTTATCCTCTGGATGGTCGACAGGGCCTAGAGGGGGGAAATCAGTTTCCGCCCAAACGATCTGATGTTGCGACGTCTGGAGGCTTTTGGGAGCGGGTTGTACACCCCTGTGTGAAAGCTTCTCCTGAGACTTTCGTGTACCCATTGCCTTAGGTTGGTTGCGACGCTTTGTGCCCATGCCCATGCCAGCCATGCCATGTGCGGTAATGCCCATGTCAGCAATGAACGGACGAATCGGGTCCATTCTAAAAGCGATAAAGGTTCGCTTTTTCTCTTTGGATGTTGTTGATCTGTTCTATAGTTTGCCTTTGCGTATCATTTCTTCGTGTGTACAGGAAGCAATATCTGTTGGGTTAGTGTCCTTTCGAAACACTGTGGGTGTATCAGATAGTGTTTTCATGGATATTCTAGAATTGTATTAAGATTCTACTGTTGTGCATGTGTCGGGTGGGGTTTTCCGACAACGGGATGGTGTATGTATAGGATTAAAAATTGCTCCAGTACTTAGTGATTTGGTTTTGGCTAAGGTAGATAGGGCTGTTTCTGAGAGCTTGGGGGGTGGGAGACTTGGGGTTGAATTTATTACTAGGTATGTTGATGACTTTTTGGTATGTGTGGGTATGGAAGGAGATGAATCGGGTATACAGGGTTTGTTCGTTGGAGAGGGTTTGGGTTTAAAGTCTACTGTGGAAAGGGAAGAAAATGGTCAAATTCACTACTTGGATCTTCGGATTTCTTCTGATGGGAATGGAGTATGTTGGGAATATCGCCAGCGCTGTAAAAAAACCTTTAACGTGCTTTGACTCCAATATATAAAAAAAATGTAAAAGCCGGAGTTGCAAAATATTTGATAAAAAACGCTTTGGTGAGGCCGTGTGTTCATAAGGTGGGGTCGAGTTGCATGGAGCAGGTGACTAGGCTTGAGGACGCTGGATATCCTAAGAATATAATCAGTGATGTCGTAAATAGGTTGGTAAAGGAACCTTGTGATCCTCACGTGCAATGTGAACAGAGAGATTGGAGGGGGTTGGAGTGGTGCCGTATGTTCATCAGGCCTCCCATCGCCTAAAAAAGGTAGACTGTAGGCATGGTGTTGATGTGGTTTTTAAAAGGGGTTATTAACTCAAGTCTTTGATGGGTTAGGGTTAACCGGACAAAAACTGGGGGATGTCATGTAAAACACGTAGATCCTTTTGTGGCTTCCAGTGTTGGTGTTGATTATTCAATTCCCTTGTCTTGCGGGTGCCAGTATATTGGTCAAACTAAACGTTGTGTTAATGTACGTCTGATGGAACATCGAGCTTCGAGAGGAAAGGGTTATGGTAAGCTGGCCGAACACTTAAGAACCTATTCCGGGTGTGAGCCGCAGTCCAAAAAAACGAAAGTGTTGTTTAAAAGTCATAAGTTAAGGGTTCTTCTTTATAAAGAAGCTTTACGGATAAAACAGGCTGGCGATAGTTGTATTAGCGTGCCTTCCGTGTTGTTGAGGGATAAAATTCAGCAGTTCATTGATAACTAACCCGAATTGTGGTTCTCGGTGGGGGGGGGGGGGCGTTTACTTGGTGCTCCTGTTTGCTTGATAACTTATGTGATTACAGCATGATGGCCTTGGTTACCACTAGGGGTCAGTCCGGTGCAGTTGGTGTACTTAAGCGTTACCTCTGCTATTAAAGGTGTTTGTCAGTCAGTGCTTCGTCTGTGTTTCGTCAGTCCATGTCCCCTGCACTGGGGTTTTATCGCTTTTAGAATGTACCACCAAACAGCCCGGTTTTTATCGGTTTTTATCGCTTTTGAATCAGGTCAACTGGTTACCCGCTGGACCGCTGCAGGAGAAAAGTCTCACTTCCACGGATCGACATCCGACATCCATCTCCAGCGTATGTCTAGGAAGTTTTCTTTTATCCGGACTAAAAATATCCGACACTCGACATTTAGACACATGCACATACACAAGATGTCCAGTGGATCTTCTAAATTATTCTCAAAATGTTTTCGGGACATCCAGCATCACGCAATGGGACTATCTATGGAAGGTCCATTAGACGACAGTTGAATATTTGCGGATATCGCGAAGATATCAAATATTGCGTGTAAAATATTGTCTGGATGTCTACAGGAAATGACATGGTTGCATGGGTTGTGTTACTCAATGTTATTTTTATGACTTGCCACAACTTCTCTTGATCGCCACCATTTTCAGCGATAATAATAATAATATACTTTTATAATAACATTATACTGTATTATTTATTTACGGCTTTATTAGCTTGTCCAGACCAAGAGAAGCGCTGCTCCTTCGCAACGGTCACTAGTTTCCAGAGCGCATTATTGTATATATTTTATGTCGTGCAAAGAGTGTTTGATTTGCGGAATGAGAACGACACATCTTGTAAAGGTTATTGTTGTGTTTGATCGATTTTAAGAGGCCGGCAGTAACCCACACTTTCCTATAGGGCAGACTTGTACGTATTTGGAGTATTGTATTTAAAATACCGTATTTTAAATATAATTTGCAGTATTTTGGTGTTCTACTCAATACTTTTTGTTTTGTGTATTTGTACTCTATTTAAAATACATTTTATGGTATTTTATACTCAATATACATACTTGACCTGGACATTGGCCCTTCTTGGAAGTCTGCATTTAGAGATCCTGCCCCGTGTGTCTTAATCCTCTGCCAGTGAGGGTTCTATTATGTGTACCCTGACGCGCTCACGCCGAATTCTGACCTCGCAGAGCGGGGACCTGCTAGAATTTTGCTTTGTTCTGGGTCACATATACTTATTGGAGTTATGTGGTATCTCTTTGTCATCTTTTTGGGACTTGTGTTTAGATGACTCCTGCCACACAGCGGCGGCTTGGGCTAGTGCGCAGGGTTTTGGTGATTCGTGTCACATAGCGACGATTTGCCGCATTGACCAGTGACCGGTGACTTTTTGCGTTCAATGATAAATAGTATCTTAACTGTATTTCAAATACTTTTTGAAGTATTTTGTACTCTATCTTAATTACTTTAATTTTCATGTATTTATACTCCATCTTAATTACATCCTAACGTTAGTATTTATTATCTTATCTTACCAGCTTTTGCCTACCTGGCTACCAGCCTTTGCACGACGCATCCGCTTCCCGATGTAGTGCCGGCTCTTTCTCCCCCCAGCGTAGGTGGGGAGTAACGCGTTACAAAGTAGTGCGTTACCGGTAACGCGTTACATTCGAGTAGTGAAATATGGTAACGCATTACATTTGGGAGAAAAGTAATGAGTAACGTAACGTCATTACATTTTTAACAACTAACGCGTAACGGCGTTATGCGTTGCTGCGTGTTCGGGAACTTGAAAGCTTGAGCGAGGACCGTGCCTGCAGAATCCGGGATAATCCACGATTTTTTCTTTTCATCTTCAACAATGACAAGAAGGTCACATCGACACCCACGAAGAATGCATAAGAAGGGTTGTTGACCTACCCTGGTTGAGGTGTCACCTTTGTTTACCACCTCTGTTTATCACTTCCTCTGGTATTTTTCGGACGAATGGAGCAAAAGCGGCAGAAAAATAGCCTCTACCCTCTGAACAAGTAACAAAGTACCAAGTGATTGGCTGTTTGGATTTGTACTGTATGAGATAAAAGGTCACCGTCTCTATCAACCTTGACAAGGAGCACTCACTGGTCATTAGGCGTCCTCTCAGCCCAACGGGCGAAGCTCACAGATAAAAATTTTGAACATCAACTACTTCTGCGTTGCAATAAATCGTACATGTAAGTTGTGTTCATGCGTGACCCTTGTTTGTGCCCAACATTACTTGTATTGATTTGCGGAATGCACTTATGTGACTCAACCAAAAATGATACATATTATAAGGACAACTGGTGAAGTAATGCAAAAGTAACGGCATTACTTATCAGAAGTAACGGCGTTAGTAACGCGTTACCTACTACCGCAACAGTAACGAATAACGTAACGCGTTACTTTTCGAAAAAGTAGTGAGTAACGGTAGTGCACTACAAAATAAAAGTAACTTCCCCACCTATGCCCCCCAGTCCCTACTTGGCCGCGCCGCAGTTCATTCGCGCGCGCGGAGCGATTCGTGTGTGGGGGCGGGGTCAAGTGTATGACTTATGTTACAGTGGCTAGAATGGGGTAGTGTGAGAATCGCGCCCTCGAAGCGAGCCCTGTTGTGGAAGATGGCCGCACGGCGGCGCTCGCGCAACTTTCACTGCTCCGGCTGTATTTGCGTACTACACGATTGCGGACCAATTTTATGCAGTTATGTTGCCACTGAGCCTGTGTTATAGGATGTAAAATGTTACGGGACGTAGTGCATATACACTGTTTTCAAGGTTTCTCCCTTTTCTTCATTTCCGTCTGAAGCCTGGACCACTAACAGTAGCACTAGCACCCTTCATCTCTGTTGTTTTATAACCCCCATTATCAATATCGATTAGACGAGTCGCGAAAGTTCATTAATGATTGGTAGGACTCTACAAGATGCTTTTGCCTTTACATTTTGCTCAGAATGGAACAAAAATTCTGAGCGTTTTGCTAGAGGTCTTCTAAAGAATTAATAATACCTATAACTGACATACACTCAGAGCTTAGCCAAGCACTTGGGTCTCGAGGAGGATGTCAGTCCATTTAACAATTTCCACTTCACATTTATCCAGCAAAAACAGTCTTAATTGCGACATAGCTATCAGGACAAGAAGTTAACTGATCAGCTGGAGTACACACAGGCAAAAGGTCATCTTTTAGTTGATACACCAGAGCATACTATTAGCAGATGAAAAGGGCATAAAACATTTAATGTTCATCAGTCACATAAAGGTTTGTATTGCTAAAATCACTTTAAATATTACAAAAGGCAAACTTGAAAACTATTTATCAACACATCTATCTTTCCCACTCACAAATGTTTTAGCACATTTCTCTTCTTTTTTACAGTCGACCCAGTTTAGAGTTCTTAATGCGCTTCCTCTTCTCTCTGCCTCGGTTTAGCGATTTCACGTAGAAGTGAAGCCGTGTCAAAATATAGAACTTTATAATTCTGTTTGTCAGTTCTGTTTGGTGTGACTCACAACCAACTCTGTTAAGCAGGCTTCCTTGCAGGACTGATGATACTTCCATCACTGCGTCACTGTGGAGTTCGCACTTGCTCATGCATGCTGTAAAGGCATTTTCCATTGTCTCTACCAGTCTGCACATCTGGTCAGACACATATAGGAGTCCCCCACGGTCAAGGTGTCTAGTGTAGCTATCAACCCTGTCGTCTCTCGCGTGTTTGCTCACTAGCAGGTCAGCACAGCTTTCACAGTTCAACGCTGAGATGCCCTTCCGGGCAGCGTAACCAGCTACATAAAATATAAGCCGGGAATCACTGCGCTCCACTGCCATGTCCTCGTGTTCTAGAGGCTGGCCCAACGAATTTAGAATATGCCGTGCTTCCTCCAGGTTGCCGATGTCTAAGGCCGCATCAACCTTTTGTTGCTGTGCTACACTGGTCTGCTGTGGAGGAAGGTCCAACAATGCACTCACAGTCTCTGCCGACGAATTTCCTGTTTGCGGTGGCCTTGCTAAGTTATAGAAACTTAAGCAATTAACCGAAATGAGGAACTGTGATGGCGTGGGGTGCACATTGCATCCAGACGACTGTCTCACAATTCCAAATATATTTTCAAGTCTATCTTGGCTTAGCGTAGACGTCATAAGGTACTTGAAGCCTAGCTTGGTCGTGACATATTCCAGTAGTGAGACGGTGCTGGAGATAGTGACCTGCAAACCAAATGCAGTGCTTTCACTCAGGAAGCCACCTCCATTTTCAGTTGTGAATTCTATCCACTCTTGAAGGTAGGCAAGGAAGGATTTGAGGAATTGAACCTGCATTGAACCTGGTCGAAGAGCTTTTCTTGGCTCCCTTGAGGTCATGACTTCCACTAACTCCTGAGTAACTCTTATGAATGCCTCTGTGGCGACGGACGACCCATACTGCATTTCAATCACATCCTTGTACATGTAGAGTCCACGCAGGACTTCTTGGCTAAAAAGGTGAAAAGCAAGATTCACTTTCATCTTTTCGAAGTTATTGGGGCGCAGATGTGACTTTGTAATTCGTGGCATGGCTTTCAGCGAGATGTTGCTGCTGTCTGCCTTCCAGGCAGCCTCCACGTGCTCTATAAGAACCTGAAAGCACAAACAGTCATATTAGAGCCAAGCACTCACCAGGAAATAGCTAATGGCCAATCAACGCAATGCATAAAATAGCAAAAAAAAATTGCATAGCAGCACAAAGCATATGTTTCGATGTTTTGGTGCTTTATGGCACAAGAGCGACTGAGGCCAAATAGAAAGCATTTGTTGTAGTAACATATAGTGATATCTTACCCTGCCTTCCGGTGTCTGGAATCCGGTCTTCACAAGCATGTTGCGCACACATTTTATTAAGTGTGGAAAATCGGAGATGAAGTGAAGACACCGTTCCGACGACACAGGGTGTTCAACTTTGAACTTCACACCATCTGTTGTTGAACAAATTCCAAATGATTTCCACATCTGTCGATTCCAAGCAGCCCCGTCTGATGTGATGAAATCCACATGGAGTCCTGCCTGTTCGCAAAGTATTACTGCCTCGATAACAATCTTTGCAAGCAGGTCTGCCTTCACGTTACCACGGGAAGCAAATGTCCCGACTATTTGTGTCCAGGAACCTACAAAAGGTTGAAATAACACGATGAGACCATGGTCACACAGTTCGTTTCTCTGGTTCTTTGGTGTGAATGTACCCAGGTCCACAAATCCCTGAATCAATCCCGAAGACTGCACATTTAGGTGCTCCGAAAGTTTAAGTTCGTCGATAACAAGGCCACCGTGCCTCTGAAACACATCCATTCTTTTGGTCTTCAGTGATAGTCCAGCAAATGTCATCTTGTTGAAGCCAAAACCGCTATTGTATGCCTTGACGTACTTCTGTAAGCAAGACTTGCTGGGCAGCACAAGTATGTTCTGAGCACGGATATGTTTGTATAACTGTGGGCTTTTTATCCGCATCATTATACATTCGAGAATCCATTGACTGTCGATTGCCATACCACGAGTTGATTTTAGTTTGGCAGCCTTGAAGCAGTGAATAACACTCAACTGCTGCTTTAGAGGAAGTGTCTTGATTTTTTCAAGGATCAGCTTTTCAGGCACCTTGGCTGTTTCATCCTTCATGGCACTTATTTGATGCTGAAGGGATGCAACTTTTTCTTTAAGGCGGGGAACTCGTTTCAAACTGGCTCGCAGCTTGTCCGCTGTTGTAGGCATTCGTTTCAGTTTATTTCTTTGCACTGACTTTGACTTCTGGGTTTGAAGGAGTTTTCGCAGGTACTTGCAATGAAGGCATGAGGTCTTGCCATCCTGCGCTCTGCCAGCACACTTCTTACTGAACACTCTCCCATATTGGGTCTGCATTTTGTGGTGTCGAAAGTTGAAATGCCACAAACTCTTCTGCTGCACCAGAGCCCTGACACACTGTCATGGCATTCACATCATTGAGAAGTTCTTCTGCTTGCTGTGTTGTTGTTGTAGCCAGCATCCTCACTTCCACGTTTCTCAAGAATGCCCGCGCTCTTACAGCTCCAGTTTCAGAACTGCTCGAAAGCACGACCAGTTTCTGCACTGCAAAAACACCAGTATGCAGAAACTTACACACCGTGTAGGCAAGGACGTCCTTGCAGTCTTCAACCTCATGACAGCACCAGTATCTGGAAGGTACGTTCAGTTTGCCGAAGCGGTTGACAAAGTCGGTATCGTCTCGCCTCGCATCCACTTCTTGACCATGTGCGAAAGCGGGCAGTGCTCCTTCCGACAGTGCCTCGTCCCCGCACGCATCGTTCAAATCACGAACAGGATCACAAATTACGTTTCTTACGAGTGGCCGTCGCTTCCTTTGGGCCGGTTTAGAAAGATACTTTGGAAGGTTTGGGAAAATTGTCGGCACCGCATCGTCTGTAAGCTTCGGCTTCTCACGCCCGATTGTCACAGCTTCGTTATTAACAATGGTCGTGAAATGACGCACGATGTACTGGCTGTCGAAGTGCAGTTCGCAGACAGCAGAGTTCCGCTGAAGCTCAATGTCACCGCGTGGCACAGCACGTTTCCACTTCTCAAACATCGCCTCGTCCTTGGGCATGCCAAACAGGCTAAGTTTCTGCTTACAAGATCTGTAGCCAGTCTTGCATCCAGGGAGAAAACAATGATTGGCTCGCCTACGTTTACACACCGACGGTGCTGCATTTTCAGCGTCTTCTTTGTCGCTGCGCTTCCTTTTCATTTGCACGTTGTGCACCTGTTCACATGCAAGCAAGCGGCGATGTCACCGTAGCGATGGAGCAGGGAAACTGTTCACAGCGCCGCCTGTGATATGACGTCACCGTCTTCCAGCGCGCGGACGGCCTTGTAAGCGTGAAGCCAGGCGCGTTCATTACACTATCCCTTCTAGCCACTGTACTTATGTTGTCACTGACTATACAGAGTACAGAGTACCGCATTCCTTTTCCGCGCCGGAGCCGCCGTTCGGTGTTCGTGATTGGGCCGATCGTGTCACGTGGTTTCTCCTTCCAAGAACGCGCCATCCATGTTGAGGCCCCTCCATCCAAAACCAGTTTCCTGGGTTGCGAGCTGGTTCGACTGCGCGTTGTTCTCCACCGGAGAAGGGGGACATTGGCATCCCATTGCTAAGCGACGCAGCCCCGCCGGACCCAAGATGGTGCACTGTTAGCAAAAAAAAAGCTATTAATAAGGTATAATAATGTGCTCTTATACCTCTTTTATACCTTCTGCTTCAGATATACACCTTTGGAGGGTATAGAAGAGGTACAAATTTCCTATTTATACCTCCAACCCTTCTCAACGGTATGAAAGAGGTATAAAGGACGGCTCACGTACCATATTTATACCTCATCACCACGCGTTCATATCCAGCACCAGGAATAGATCACCAGGCTATGCCTTTCACGGATACGATGAGGCTGCGTATACCTTCTGTTTCTTTATACTTTTATGTTTTTATACCTTTACTTCCGCAACGTGCTGTATCACATCATCATTATTTTTTCTTGAGACGGTATCAGCTAAGTTAAATGGATATTTAACTAAGAAACACACACATTAGTACAGTACTATCTAAATCCACATGGTTAGTTTATGGCTGCATAAAATCTTCATCGCTGGAATGTTGAATCTAGATGTCCTCACCCTTAGGGTTGCGTATACAAGACGAAAGCTGCTCCACAGTTTGTCAAGTCGCCACCAGTACATCAGTATATGTTGCTCTGTAAATGTCTCGCGATACACACTTGATGATTGCGGAGAGCGATCTTGTTCCTTGAAAATTATCTTTAGATTTCAACTCCACATTTTTTTTTATATGCGGAGTAATGTGCACGAGGTTTTCGTCCTATACTTCACAACCATATGCGTTTACGTGTAGTACGTGTGCTTGTGTATGTCAAAAACGTTTCTTCCCTCCAAAGGTGATTTTTCTAGTTGCTTCCTCTAAAAATACCTATGCCTAGGTGTGATGTAACACCATGATGGTACTCGTGCAGACCTTCACAGGGGTATAGAGCTATACCCCTAAAGGTATGGCATATAGCCCTTTGTTGAGGACTATTTTTTTATACCTGTAGCCGAGGTATAAAATAATACTGAAGAAGGGCTAAGTTATTGAGCAAGCGATCTATACCTCTAAAGGTATAGATTTTTCTTCGCCGGCGTGGCTCAGTGTCTCTACTCTGCTCCCTATTTAGTGACACTAGTCTTTCCTTCTGTGTTTTGCTGGTAATGTAAGTCAACTTGTGATAGCTGACGTCACAGGAAGCTATGCCGCTCGCTAAGTGGACCTCCTTCAGATTTGTCACACAGTGGTCGATTGGTGTGCTTCTCTCGGGAGTGAAGTACCTTGTTGAAAAGCGCATCATCTGTTCGAACCCATGATTACAATACACCTCTTCGCACAGTAATGAAATTGAATCATTGCTTAGCAAATTGATATTTAAATCACCTAGTGTGACAGTGTGACAGCGTAACTACGGTCCAAGATGGGGTAGGAGGGATGCAGGTTCAGAAATCTCTAGAAAGATGTTCTCACAAAATGGGGATGTCTGCTCGAACTCTGTACAGTATATAATTTCTTACGCATAGAGCAACCCCACCGTGACAATTACTACACTGCGAGTCGTAAACATTTATGCTGTAGAAGGAATCGCTCAGGTCAGTCAGCCATGTTTCGAACAGAGCTACATTGTATTGCACGTATTTTATCGCAATATCTTTTTAAGCCAACACGGTGAGTTCATCAAAATGTTTGTCAATGCTTCGCATGTTCAAATGTACACAGCAGAAAATTCAGAATCGACAACGGTTACTAAGTCATCTAAAAATGAAGGTATGTGTCAAATCCTTAAACAATTCTCAACTATGCCTGCACAACGCGAAATCTCAACGCGAAATCTCAACCAAACACCACACCCCAAATTCCCCAAGACAAACATGATGCGTCGGTTTATTGTTTGTTTGGTCTTTCCCTAGTGCACGTCCATTAGGAATAACTTCAATTATCACCATCTTAACTATCCCATCAGAAGAAGGAACTCCTCTCAGAGGGGTTTAAACTGTCGCCGAGTTTACAGTTGAAAGCGTCCGCAAATTCCGCCATATTGGTGACGGCAACGTTGCATCGTTCCCTATGGCGAAGGCCGTCCGTTTCGTCATGCCCGTCGCACCATTTGTAGCAGTGAGCGAGGAAAAATAGCTGCATCGGAGAGAATGGAAGTGTTGGGAGCACGGGATCCTTTCCTCCAGCGACAGCTTGAAAGGCTCTGGCCGCCATTTGCAGACCCACTAAGTCAGCGAGGAGTACATCACCTGCCTCGCTGCCCAACTTCACGCTTCCTTCGGTCAGGGTGTCAGCCGACAGCCTCACACACTGCGCTTGTTTCAAGTAGTGGTCCCTCGCAGGTGGTGACCACCAGTTGTGCTTATTTCCGAACGCGTCGTACGTGCTGCCGTTCAAGTCGTACCCGTACATGATCTCTCGTCCGGCTAGCGCTCCTAACCCACCGTAGTTGAACGACGCCGGACCGTCTCGTATAAAGAGCGTCGGTCGAAGAGCGGGTGCCAAAGCTACTAACCGATTGCTGTGAACCACGTAGAATACTTTTGATTCATACACAGAAAACACAGCCCCGGTGTTGATGGCGCTCATTTTCTTTGCTTGGAGCGCTTTAGCCAGTCTTGGGTAAGTTACTTCTAAAATGTAACTGAGTTACAGTTACAGTTGATCTGCCAAAAATAGTAACTAAGTTACAGTTATAGTTACTTTCTTGGTCGAGTAACTAGCTACAGTTACAGTTACCGAGAGAAAGTAACTTAGTTACATTACAGTTACTTTTTATAAAAATGACCGTGACAGGGTGATACAATTGTTAAAAACATACACTTATTTACATTTACTGAAGTGCGATGAAAGTTGTCTTCCATTGAACCAGAAGCAGTATAAGTTAAAACGCGGTTATTCCACACGGAGGAATACGACACGTGCATGCGACCTGGCGCATCGCGGTGAAAAAGAAGAGCCCGGTGACACGTGTTTCTTAGCGTGTAGAGGAGAGACATACACAAGAACAAGGAACTCGCCTCATGATGCTTTTTCAGGTTTGAAATTGACGTCCTGTTTGCCGAGTACGTCTTATTCCATAGCTTGCACCCTACAATTAAATTATTCTCGTCCTTCCATGATAAAAACTCAAAGGTTGCTTCATTGAGCGGCCACGGAAGCTTTATGATAGAAACAACCGGAGCAGGATTAGCCATTGCACTGGTCTGAGCGCAAGTGAGCGGCAGGATCCCGTGCAAGGGCAGCGACACTATTGCTCACATATGACTCACTCGGACCGTTGAGGGTCACTAACTTCAACTAATTGCTCTTCGCAAAGCTGGAATTCCCTGCTTGGTTAAGAGCCCAAGGCAGGGGGCACATACCGATTACGGATAAAAGGAAGGAAGACACTATTAGGGGGAAGTAGGGGAAGGTAGGGGAAAGAAAAAAAGGAAGGACATTTATTCGAGTAACTAGTTACATTTTGCAGTTACATTCACAGAAATAGTAACTAGTTACAGTTAAAAGCTACTTTTCTGGAAATGTAACTAGTTACTGTAACTAGTTACCCCCAAAAGTAACTAGTTACAGTTACAAGTTAAAAGTAACTTAGTTACTACCCAAGACTGGCTTTAGCCCCTCGCAGCCAAGCGTCAAAGAATGGCTCCCGTTCCTCCGGTGTGTATCCTTCGTAATACGCATCTAGTTGCTGGACGTCGATGAGACCCTTTGGGTACGCTGAATAGAACTCCATGGCCTTCAACTTTGCGATGGCGGCTGCTTTCGGTTCGTCATCGAGCGAGCTGGTGTTGATGAGCGATGCGATGTAGGCGTCTCTGACGTTGAGCACAATGCCCTCCGCTGCTTGGATAGCGTCTTCAGTGATCACTTTAGAAAGGTAGGACGCAGAAAACGCCACCGGCATTACTTCCGAAACTCGTGCAGAGCACATGTCTCGAGGCGATCGCGACGGCGATAGAGTCGTCAAGAAAGACGGACTAACATACACGCCGTACTCTCTTAGCAAAACCCACGCTATGAGGATTTTCATTTCAATGTCAGCAAAACGGCTACGCAAAGATTTGATAAATGTAGTGGCTTTTGGATCGACGAACACCACGTCCTTCTCGTGGACATATTGTTTTCCGAGATTTATCAGTACAACCGGCCAGTCATCTGGAAGTTGTCCTACAGTCGTCTCCTGGTATGACGGCCTATCTGAGTCCCTAAGAGGGACATTCCAGGCGATATTAGAAGCATCTTCCTCCGCCTGCTCAATATCTCTCGCGAACATATCGGCTCTGATGCCTAACGACGTCTGGTCGTACGTGCCTTTGAAGTACGCCTTGTAGCACTCGTGATATACCTTCCGTGCCTGTCTGCGGTTCTTCTTCCTCTTGGCGTACCACTCCAACTCTTTCCTGCTGTGCGATATCTGCATGGTTCTACCCTTTCTCCGGTCTAGGTTGTTTCCAACTGCGATGGATACGAAGACGGGGATGTTGTACTCCAATCCCAAGCGTACCATCGATTCGAAGGGATCGAAAGTCGGGGGCGGAAGGTCCAGACTGACGTGCATGTCGTCCATCATGTTGGAGAGCACATACCTGGAATCCTGGTTGTCCGATGAGAAGAGACGCATGCACGATCTGAACAAAGTGGCGGCTTTCTCAATGGCAGACAGTTGACGACCCTCGGCGGCCGGGGGCACGAACAGAAGAGCTATGGCGTAACTCAAGATACTGTTGCGTCCACCTGTGAAGGCGTCTGGAATATGTTCGTTGTATCTGTCGCAGACGAAGGCGAAGAAGTCGTGGCAAGGATTCACGTTGAAACTCAGGGTAGTGGCTAGTGCCTCGGCCGCATGTTGACAGCTCTTCGTGTAGCACGGTTGGACGTGCAGGCGTTCTGAGGAGTTTTTTCGCTGCACGTCGTTGTAGTGTCCCTTGAAATATGCCAGCGATGTGACAACGATGGTTCCCGCCGTGACGCCAAGCACGGTGGCTCCAATCCAGCTTAAAGCCGCTGAAAGGGTTGACCATGCAAACTCCACAACAGGGCCGTCCGGGTTCTGTAAAGAGACAAACCCCATCAGCAAATACCAGCCTGCCTCAAGTGATAATCTTACACAAATGTGCAGTTTTGCTCGACTAGTTTTTTTCACCGCTCGATGCGAGTGTTCATCCTTCTTCATCTTTCCCTACCAACTTTTCAAATGCAGCACGGGTCACAAGGTGTTTGTGATATTAAGGACCCGCAGAGAGTGCACGGGATGCATCGTTTCACGTCCGAGCTGTTAGAAAACCAAAACCTGGGACGCTCGTATTTACGATATGATTTCGTTGATCGAGCTTTTCCTAAGTACTTAAAAGGCACTATAGTGCATAAATTTTCACGTTTTTGCTCTTCCTCTCAAGAAGCGTGACAATGAGGAGAGGCTTCTCATTGGTCCCCTCAGTCGATTTCGCGCGATGATTGGACAAACCGGTAGAGGAGACCAAATAGAACCCGCGCATCATTGTCGGCCTCCTTCTAATGGGGACAGACAAGGAATCCTCGTCGGAGGAATCCCGTTCCTTTTGCGTGTGAGTGAAGGTAACAGCATCGGCTGTACCATAGCAATGAACCTACTGTAGGTGGCGCTGGGGAGCTGGTGGTTTTAGCTGGCTAGACTAGTTAGTAGGTTTAGTTAAGGTTAGTCCACGTTGTGTCACTGCCTTTCCCTTGGAGTGTGCACGGGGCTCGGTCCCCAGCGTCCCCCCACCTCGTGCACGCTCTTTGCGTTGACGCCATTTGTCTTATCCCCCGTCTCTGCATAAAAATGTGTTTTTAGTAGATGTATGTATAGCTTGCGGGTATGTTATATTCGTACTGAACTTAAAAATAAATATTGCTTCATAAATATCGCTCATTTAGGTTTATTCGCGATAAAGAATTCAAATGACGTTCGTACGTGTGCAATTATCTGACTTCACGGTTTGTTACTTCGATAAAAGATTCGTAAGTTATCTTTCATACTGCGAGGAGAAATGTTCGGTCTTTACTGCCCTTTTCTGAGATTTACTGGTTTTCTGTTTCCGAAATGGCACCCATGACGGCCTAGGGTAGGTTCAGGAAGTCCAACTCGACCGGAAGACAGCTATCGAAGGCAGCTACCCCTTCTGGTACCCTCAGTAGACACCTTTTAGAGAAAAATCTGCGACCAAATCGGGTCATTTGTTGCAGTAATTAACTGGTTTCGGTTTAAAAATTTTTGTCGCGGCTGGTAGCGGTGAAGCGCAAAAGGACGCTCTTCCCTCTCATGCTCACCAATGAATTACTTCGTTTTGCACTTCGCGGCAACAAGCCGCGAAAAAATATGTAAACCGAAACCAATTAATTACTTAAACAAATGACCCGCTTGGGTGGCAGATTTTTCTCTAAAAGGTGTCCACTCCAAGTCCCAAAAGCGGTAGTACCCATTTGAAAGTCGAGGGCGCCCTGCTTTAGAAGCTACGTTTTTTCCCAAAACGCATTTGATTTTCTGTTTAAATAATGAGCATCTCCCACCCATTCAGACGGTGCGCAGCCTGTAGGTGGTACCCGACATATACTTGTAAACAAGAAAGTTATTCTCGAATTATTTATCCCGGAGATATAACCGAGACACCCGGTATAAGCAGACCGCAGTCAGCGGCGAATATAAACACGCTACTCAGATATTCCAATCCTGCGGGAGTTTCTGCCCCAAAATGCTTACTTGGACCATTGAGGTCTCTGCAGAAGGCATCACAACAGGCGATGGTTCTTGAACGGGAAATCTCACGTCGTTGCATCAAGTCTTTCGCAGACAATTATGCGCAGAAGGAAATGGAAAAGAATGAGTGAAACAGCTACTGCGTGCCCCGCTCATGTCACCGTAAATTCTTCTTCTTCTTCTTCCAACACTAGGTACAGTGGCCACAAGCCACATTATCCTCGCAATATGTACACGCCTTTTGTATCCATAAATATGATAATGCCTGAGTTCGCTGTTAGGGCGCTTAGTTTTCGGACCCACTCCAGCGAGAACGATGACGTGGTACTAATATAATTTCTGCCAGGATCTGTGCCTTCCGGTATGGTGACGTACGTGTCAACTTCACCTAGATAAAAAGACCCGCTTAAGCCTCCTCTCACTTCTTCGAACGTAGACTTTTTGACGTAAGCAAGTCGCCCCTGGTGGTTGCCCAACGTGTTGAGCATCGTATCGACACTGGCACCACACGGACACTGAGACAACGAGTGTACCAAGTTTCGCCTGCGGAACGACGTGTCATCGAAGAGGAGGTATAGGACATGCTTCACCAGGCCATCTGCAGGTCCGTAACCCTGTCCTGTTGTTTTGGTAAAGAAAGAAACGATGGTACCGTACGACTTTGTGTCAACTATCGAAGGTTAAACAGAGTTACACGGAAAGAGAATATCCGACGCCGCGTATCGACGACGCGGTCGTTTGACTACACGGTGCGAGCTGTTTCTCTTAGCTGGACTATGGTGGGCTAGCTGGACCTCAGGTCGAGCTATCGGTAGATTCCGACTGCTGACGACATCGACGAAACCGCGTTCACGACACCTGAAGGCCTCTATCAGCTACTTGTCATGCATTTCGGGTTATGGAATATCCCCGATATACCCTTGAAAGCATGATTGATTCCGTATTGCGCCGATTAGGCTGGAACATCTGCCTACGTTATCTTGACGACAATATCGAACATTGAAGATCATTGCTTCAGCCAGACTCCAACTAGTAATCGGAAGAAGTGCCATTTCGGGTATCGGTAGACGAAGGTCCTTGGCACCTGGTGTCCCGGTGTAATTTCTGCAGATCCAGACAAAGTCCACACGCTTTCAGCTTTCCCAGTGCCAACGCACACCAAAGGGCTACGCAGCTTCCTGGGAACTTGCTCGTGCCCTGCGTTGGGGACTCGACACCACTTGCAGTGCATCTTGACCACTCTGTGTACCTTTAGTAGGGAGTTCCTCTACTCTGAAATTCCATCAGCAAATCGCGCAGCGCATCATGATATTCCTCGATAGAAGACCCTGAAGAGCAAAACACTGTATTGGGACACCGTCACCAGCATCCCACTATGTCGTCAACCCTACACCGCGATCCAACAGCAGGATATACCCAAAAGGATACGCAAACGGCCAGTCCCAACAGGAACAAAGGACATCTTTGTTCGTTTCCGCTTAGAAGTCCTCCCCAAGAAGCAGTGCCTGAAGGGTAAAGGCTTCTTCGTGCCCTTGGATGCAAGGTGTGAGGTATGCGGTGAAGTCGAAAATATTCGCCATTATTCCACGAAGACAAGAATGAGTGCTTTTCTGGAGTGATTTGTGGGCCTCGTTGCATGTAATGTACGAGAGCCTGAAGTCTCTGAATTTCGCAGCCTCCAAGCAGATCGAGGTGCTTAGTATTATAGGGATGCCTGGACTTCATGCTCTGTAGAATGCACGAACGGGCCGTGTTGAACGCGACGTCAGGACCAAGTCCTACTTGACAACGAAGCTTTTGTGGACATTATCATTAATCGTCCGTCCGCCGTCCATTCTGGCTGACCTTTCTTGTGCAAATATATAGATCCCCCCCCACATTAATCGGAAGCAAGAAGCTCTGTGAAGAAGAACAATGGCAAGAATTAGCTCAGGTTATCACCTGCCTTGTTGGCGCGACATTCGGTCGCATCCTCAAACGATACAGGAAGCGCTCGGAACAGGGTCTTTGTACACTCGGGTTTTAAATACGAATGTACAGGAGGAGTATGTACTATGTATTATGTGCATTATGTACTTGGATGTTTTATAATATGCAATCAAAAAGTCCAGCTGGCGAAAAAAACAAAAGAGTGTAGTGGTTATCACATGTGCTTCACACGCACAAGGTCCTCGGTTCGATCCCTGTGTGTGTGACCTGTGTGTTGTGTACCATGTATTTTTTTGTATCCTGTGTATTTGGATGCTGCGGTGTGCATCATTCATCATCCATCACTCGCTAGCACTGTACAGTAAAAGCTTATTTTAATGTTTGTAAATAAATGTTATTATGTTATGTGGAAATGTGTAATGTGTTATGGAAAAAAAGAAAGTTTCCGTGGTGTAGCCTCGATGACGCCCCCTTTGCTACTATTTAACACCACAGCAACCAATCACACGACTGGAAGCCCACTGAGTGCAGTAAAAAAGCTGGGAATGAAAACTTTCACTTAGACGCGTCAAATACACCAAACCATGGCTGTCACATCAATCACAGTGGCTATCAGCTACTTGTCATGCATTTCGGGTTATGGAATGTCCCCGATATACCGTTGAAAGCATGATTGATTCCGTATTGCGCCGATTAGGCTGGAACATCTGCCTATGTTATCTTGACGACATTATCGAACATTGAAGATCATTGCTTCAGCCAGACTCCAACTAGTAATCCGAAGAAGTGCCATTTCGGATATCGGTAGACAAAGGTGCTTGGCCGCCTGGTGTCCCGGTGTAATTTCTGCAGATCCAGACAAAGTCCACACGCTTTCAGCTTTCCCAGTGCCAATGCACACCAAAGGGCTACGCAGCTTGCTGGGAACTTGCTCGTGCCCTGCGTTGGGGACTCGACACCACTTGCAGTGGATCTTGACCACTCTGTGTACCTTGCGTAGGGAGTCCCTCTACTCTGAAATTCCATCAGGAAATCGCGCAGCGCATCATGATATTCCTCGACAGAAGACCCTGAAGAGCAAAACACTGTATTGGGACACCGTCACCAGCATCCCACTATGTCGTCAACCCTACACCGCGATCCAACAGCAGGATATACCCAAAAGGATACGCAAACGGCCAGTCCCAACAGGAACAAAGGACATCTTTGTTCGTTTCCGCTTAGAAGTCCTCCCCAAGAAGCAGTGCCTGAAGGGTAAAGGCTTCTTCGTGCCCTTGGATGCAAGGTGTGAGGTATGCGCAGCTCCCCCGTCACCAGGCGAACGGAAGTGATTTGCTTGCCAGTGGGGGTGAGCGCCCTCTCCCTTTGCCGCGGAAACCAGTTATCGCCAGTTGCTCCGGAGAATTGGGGCTGGAAGAGGCGGTCGGGCCAGGTGCAGTGTTTCCCGTCAACCGTTCGGCTATTCCTAGCGGCGTGCTGTACAGGTCCCGACAAAAGTTTACGGAACACGCGAGCGGTGTATTTTCTCCTCGGTACGACACCCTAGCGGCAAGCGGAAGCCTGCGAAATCAGGCCAGTTCACTGCCTCAGAGGGGTGGACGACTCCGCTCTTAGCGACACACAGCGGAAGTCTCGGTATGATTATTGTTGTATGTGCCCGCAAAGTGAGTTGGATTTTACTGTTGTGCTCGCCACCAACACGTGACTCAACGATTGTTGAGACAGGGAGCTCGCCGCTGTCATCGTGATAACAAGGATGAATCATTGTGGCAACACTTTACGGTGTATT
The DNA here is from genome assembly GCF_037126465.1 of Ornithodoros turicata. Classification (NCBI taxonomy): domain Eukaryota; kingdom Metazoa; phylum Arthropoda; class Arachnida; order Ixodida; family Argasidae; genus Ornithodoros; species Ornithodoros turicata. The sequence continues at coordinate 165,192,507 of NC_088201.1, forward strand.
GCTTTTATTGGAAAGCCATCATATGTAGATAAGAGAAAGAAAGGTATACGATAAACAGCTGCTTTCTTATGGACGACGCGTGACGAGCTGATAAACAATTGACGCTGACAGTGATAACTGATTGATTGATAAACAACTGACGTGAGTCACGAGTTGTTGACGAGCGCAACAGCTAAATTCAACTCACTTCGCGGGCACATACAACAGAAATCATACCGAAACTACCGCTGTGTGTCGCTAAGAGCGCAGTCGTCCACCCCTCTGAGGCAGTGAACTGGCCTGATTTCGCCAGCTTCCGCTTGCCGCTAGGGTGTCGTACCGACGAGAAAATACACTGCTCGCGTGTTCCGTAAACTTTTGTCGGGACCTGTACATTCAATTTCCGCGGTAATTATGACTCTATTGCGGTGAGTGCATTCTGTTCATGTTTAATGCGTGTGTTGATGTGTCGGACAGATTGCTATCATTCCAATGCACACGTCAGCCAGTGTAGACAGGGGGTGTAACTTTTGACGTTGAATCAATTCTTGTGGTGCATCTTACTGGCCTGTTCAGCTCTTTTCTGTAAAGAAAAGAGCGTGTTAATAATGACTCCTCTGCTACTCTCAGTATGGCGGCAAGTGGATCGCGTTACGACTGATATAGTGCAAGAAAAATTCATTGAATTGTCGAAATCGCCCGCGTAGTTGAATTAGAAGCCGACCCCACTGCGTACGTTAACCTTGGACACACTGCTAGGAGTACGTCTGATTGTTCCTTTCTTTCCCAGGTATCTTCATATTTAGGACGTGTGCCTGGGAGGGGGACAGCCGGCGGGATTTCCCGAAAAATAGGCTGAACCAGGGCGCGTGATTAGAGATGTGGTGTTAGCAATGGCGGAAAGCACAGTGTTTATATTTTCCATGCATGCCAGGGAGGGAAGGGGACACGCGAGAAGTAGTTGGAACTGTGAAACGAAAAGATATCGCGGATAGCGCACGCTTAGCCCGATCACGCGCTGAACTGATTCGAACTGTGAAAATATGATATCGCTGATAGCGCAGGCTTATCGTGTGTACTGCGTGTTTGCTCCAGTAAATTGCTCCAGTACTTAGTGATTTGGTTTAGGCTAAGGCAGATAGGGCTGTTTCTGAGAGCTTGTGGGGTGGGAGACTTGGGGTTGAATTTATTACTAGGTATATGTTGATGACTTTTTGGTATGTGTGGGTATGGAAGGAGATGAATCGGATATACAGTGTTTGTTCGTTGGAGAGGGTTTGGGTTTGAAGTTTACTGTGGAAAGGGAAGAAAATGGTCAAATTCAGTACTTGGATCTTCGGATTTCTTCTGATGGGAATGGAGTATGTTGGGAAGATCGCCAGCGCTGTAAAAAACCTTTAACGCCCTTTGACTCCAATACATCAAAAAATGTAAAAGCCGGAGCTGCAAAATCTTCGATAAAAAACGCTTTGGTGAGGTCGTGTGTTCATAAGGTGGGGTCGAGTTGCATGGAGCAGGTAGAGGACCAGGTTCCTCGTCAGGGATCCTAATCCCTTTTGTACATGGCCCTCATTTCCTTCGGAAATAAAATGAAATCAAATCAAATCGAGGTGACTAGGCTTGAGGACGCTGGATATCCTCAAAATATAATCAGTGATGTCGTAAATAGGTTGATAAAGGAACCTTGTGATCCTCACGTGCGATGTGAACAGAGAGATTGGAGGGGGTTGGAGTGATCCCGTATGTTCATCAGGCCTGCCATCGCCTAAAAAAGGTAGACTGTAGGCATGGTGTTGATGTGGTTTTTAAATGGGGTTATTGACTCAAGTCTTTGATGGGTTAGGGTTAACCGGACAAAAACTGGGGGATGTCATGTAAAACACGTAGATCCTTTTGTGGCTTGAAGTGTTGGCGTTGTTTATTCAATTCCCTTGTCTTGCGGGTGCCAGTATATTGGTCAAACTAAACGTTGTGTTAATGTACGTCTGATGGAACATCGAGCTTCGAGAGGAAAGGGTTATGGTAAGCTGGCCGAACACTTAAGAACCTATTCCGGGTGTGAGCCGCAGTTCAAAAACACGAAAGTGTTGTTTAAAAGTCATAAGTTAGGGGTTCTTATTTATAACGAAGCTTTACGGATAAAACAGGCTGGCGATAGTTGTATTAGCGTGCCTTCCGTGTTGTTGAGGGATAAAATTCAGCAGTTCATTGATAACTAACCCGAATTCTGGTTCTCGGGGGGGGGGGGGGGGGGCGTTTACTTAGTGCTCCTGTTTGCTTGATAACTGATGTGATTACAGCATGATGGCCTTGGCTACCACTAGGGGTCAGTCCGGTGCAGTTGGTGTACTTAAGCGTTACCTCTGCCATTAAAGGTGTTTGTCAGTCAGTGCTTCGTCTGTGTTTCGTCAGTCCATGTCCCCTGCACTGGGGTTTTATCGCTTTTAGAATGTACCACCAAACATTTATCGGTCAAATATTTAATGATTATATTTTATCAGAGATTTATCGGTTTTTATCGCTTTTGAATCATGTCAACTGGTTAACCGCTGGACCTCTGCAGGAGAAATGTCTCACTTCCACGGATCGACATCCGGTGTACCTGGAAGGAATCTCCAGTGCATGTCTAGGAAGTTTTATTTTATCCGGACTAAAAATATCCGACGCTCGACATTTAGACACATGCACATACACAAGATGTCCAGTGGATCTTCTAAATTATTCTCAAAATGTTTTCTGGACATCCAGCATCAGGCAATGGGACTATCTATGGAAGGTCCATTAGACGACAGTTGAATATTTGCGGATATCGCGAAGATATCAAATATTGCGTGTAAAATATTGTCTGGATGTCTACAGGAAATGACATGGTTGCATGGGTTGTGTTACTCAATGTTATTTTTATGACTTGCCACAACTTCTCTTGATCGCCACCATTTTCAGCGATAATAATAACAATATACTTTTATAATAACATTATACTGTATTATTTATTTACGGCTTTATTAGCTTGTCCAGACCAAGAGAAGCGCTGCTCCTTCGCAACGGTCAATAGTTTCCAGAGCGCATTATTGTATATATTTTATGTCGTGCAAAGAGTGTTTGATTTGCGGAATGAGAACGACACATCTTGTAAAGGTTATTGTTGTGTTTGATCGATTTTAAGAGGCCGGCAGTAACCCACGCTTTCCTATAGGGCAGACTAGTACGTATTTGGAGTATTGTATTTAAAATACCGTATTTTTAAATACAATTTGCGGCATTTTGGTATTCTACTCAATACTTTTTGTTTTGTGTATTTGTACTCTATTTAAAATATATTTTATGGTATTTTATACTCAATACTCTAATTACATCTTTTGGATCTCCCTCTCAAACTTTCTGTGTCTCGTCTTTCTATTATCTTGCTTGTTCAGTGGAAATTTCCGGAGTCCCTCGGACTTGACCTGGACATTGGCGCTTCTTGGAAGTCTGCATTTAAAGATCCTGCCCCGTGTGTCTTAATCCTCTGCCAGTGAGGGTTCTATTATGCGTACCCTGACGCGCTGACGCCGAATTCTGACCTCGCAGAGCGGGGACCTGCTAGAATTTTGCTTTGTTCTGGGTCACATATACTTATTGGAGTTATGTGGTATCTCATTGTCATCTTTTTGGGACTTGTGTTTAGATGACTCCTGCCACACAGCGGCGGCTTGCGCTAGTGCGCAGGGTTTTGGTGATTCATGTCACATAGCGACGATTTGCCGCATTGACCAGTGACCGGTGACTTTTTGCGTTCAATGATAAATAGTATCTTAACTGTATTTCAAATACTTTTTGAAGTATTTTGTACTCTATCTTAATTACTTTAGTTTGCATGTATTTATACTCTATCTTAATTACATCCTAACGTTAGTATTTATTATGTTATCTTAAATACATTTTTGAGTATCTTGTACATGTCTGCTATAGGGGTACTATGCCTGGTGAAAAGGGGTACTATGCATGGTATTACACGAGTAGATTTATTGATAATAGATTACAAAGCATCCGAGAACCGGTTAACTTTTGTTGTGTGTTACCACAGCCAGAGAACGACCAGTCATGCAATGAAAGCAGCCGTTCGGATAGCGCAATATCTATGAAGCATCTACTCTATAGTCAGTGACAACTTAAATCCTACAATTGGGACCGCACACTCGTCCGTGGAGGGCTCCCGCGATTGGCTACCAGCCTTTGCACGACGCATCCGCTTCGCGATGTAGTGCCGGCTCTTTCTCCCCCCACCCCCCAGTCCCTACTTGGCCGCGCCGCACTTCATTCGCGCGCGCGGAGCGATTCGTGTGTGGGGGCGGGGTCAAGTGTATGACTTATGTTGTCACTGACTGTGACTATACAGAGTACAGAGTACCGCATTCCTTTTCCGCGCCGGAGCCGCCGTTCGGTGTTCGCGATTGGGCCGATCGTGTCACGTGGTTTCTCCTTCCAAGAACGCGCCATCCATGCTGAGTCCCCCTCCATCCAAAACCAGTTTCCTGGGTTGCGAGCTGGTTCGACTGCGCGTTGTTCTCCACCGGAGAAGGGGGACATTGGCATCCCATTGCTAAGCGACGCAGCCTCGCCGGACCCAAGATGGTGCACTGTTAGAAAAAAGGTATTAATAAGGTATAATAATGTGCTCTTATACCTCTTTTATACCTTCTGCTTCGGATATATACCTTTGGAGGGTATAGAAGAGGTACAAATTTCCTATTTATACCTCCAACCCTTCTCAAGGGTATGAAAGAGGTATAAAGGACGGCTAACGTACCATATTTATACCTCATCACCACGCGTTCATATCCAGCACCAGGAATAGATCACCAGGCTATGCCTTTCACGGATACGATGAGGCTGCTTATACCTTCTGTTTCTTTATACCTTTATGTTTTTATACCTTTACTTCCGCAACGTGCTGTATCACATCATCATTATTTTTTCTTGAGACGGTATCAGCTAAGTTAAACGGATATTTAACTAAGAAACACACACATTAGTACAGTACTATCTAAATCCACATGCTTAGTTTATGGCTGCATAAAATCTTCATCGCTGGAATGTTGAATCTAGATGTCCTCACCCTTAGGGTTGCGTATACAAGACGAAAAGCTGCTCCACAGTTTGTCAAGTCGCCACCAGTACATCAGTATATGTTGCTCTGTAAATGTCTCGCGATACACACTTGATGACTGCGGAGAGCGATCTTGTTCCTTGAAAATTAACTTTGGGTTTCAACTCCACATTTTTTCTTTTTTAAGATGCGGAGTAATGTGCACGAGGTTTTCGTCCTATACTTCACAACCATATGCGTTTGCGTGTAGTACGTGTGCGTGTGTATGTCAAAAACTTTTCTTCCATCCAAAGGCGATTTTTCTAGTTCCTTCCTCTAAAAATACCTATGCCTAGGTGTGATGTAACACCATGATGGTATACTCGTGCAGACCTTCACAGGGGTATAAAGCTATAACCCTAAAGGTATGGCATATAGCCCTTTGTTGAGGACTATTTTTGATACCTGTAGCCGAGGTACAAAATTATACTTAAGAAGGGCTAAGTTATTGAGCAGGCGATCTATACCTCTAAAGGCATAGATTTTTCTTCGCCGGCGTGGCTCAGTGTCTCTACTCTGCTCCCTATTTAGTGACACTAGTCTTTCCTTCTGTGTTTTGCTGGTAATGTAAGTCAACTTGTGATCGCTGACGTCACAGGAAGCTATGCCGCTCGCTAAGTGGACCTCCTTCAGATTTGTCACACAGTGGTCGATTGGTGTGCTTCTCTCAGGAGTGAAGTACCTTGTTGAAAAGCGCATCATCTGTTCGAACCCATGATTACAATACACCTCTTCGCACAGTAATGAAATTGAATCATTGCTTAGCAAATTGATATTTAAATCACCTAGTGTGACAGCGTTATACTTCTCTCAGGAACAGTAGAACAACGTTCTTGCAGGAAATGAATAGCCGGATTTTGTGATCTGTACACAACAGCAACCAGCATGGGGTGCCCAGGAAATGTTAATAACTACGGTCCAAGATGGGGTAGGAGGGATGCAGGTTCAGAAATCTCTAGAAAGATGTTCTCACAAAAGGGGGATGTCTGCTCGAACTCTGTACAGTATATAATTTCTTACGCAGAGAGCAACCCTACCGTGACAATTACTACACTGGGAGTCGTAAACATTTATGCTGTAGAAGGAATCGCTCAGGTCAGTCAGCCATGTTTCGAACAGAGCTACATTGTATTGCATCTATTTTATTGCAATATTTTTTAAGCCAACACGGTGAATTCATCAAAATGTTTGTACATGCTTCGCATGTTCAAATGTACACAGCAGAAAATGCAGAATCGACAACTGTTACTAAGTCATCTAAAAATGAAGGTATGTGTCAAATCCTTAAACAATTCTCAACTATGCCTGCACAACGCGAAATCTCAACCAAACACCACACCCCAAATTCTCCAAGACAAACATGATGCGTCGGTTTATTGTTTGTTTGGTCTTTACCTCGTGCACGTCCATTAGGAATAACTTCCAGCTTAACTATTCCATCAGAAGAAGGAACACCTCTCAGAGGGGTTTAAACGGTCTCCGAGTTTACAATTGAAAGCGTCCGCAAATTCCGCCATATTGGTGACGGCAACGTTGCATCGTTCCCTATGGCGAAGGCCGTCCGTTTCGTCATGCCCGTCGCACCATTTGTAGCAGTGAGCGAGGAAAAATAGCTGCATCGGAGAGAATGGAAGTGTTGGGAGCACGGGATCCTTTCCTCCAGCGACAGCTTGAAAGGCTCTGCACTGTCAGCCAAAATGGTGCGAAAAAGGGATAAACGGGGTGCAAAGGCGGGTCTTGTCATGTCCTTTAGACCATCAGGGCTATATATATACCTTTCAAATGGTATAAATAAGTGTCATGTTCCAACTATATACCTTGCGCGCTGTCAGTAGGTATAAAAGCAGTATTATGTTCCACGTTTATACCTTCAGGGTTATTTTTTTATACCCCTGCATTCCGCGAGACCTCGTTGGCAACCTGCTCCGCAAGGGAAGGTATAATGCATTATAATGGTATAACTTGTTTGTGGTTTCCGAAGATGGCCGCTTGCGCTGTTTTTCTGTAGTTTTGCGTCGATAAAACACAAGGATACTGTGATTTAGTGATGTGCTTCAGTGACGCCATGCGGCGGATGGAAGTTTTAAGTGGAATATATCATGCGTCTTCGTGCATTAGCGGCTATATTCACAAATTTGTGTTGGTTTGCCATCTGCGCCGTTTTAATATAAAATGCGGCAGTGTTGTCGTAGAAGTGTTGTTGTGAACTACGATGCACACTATGAGTTGTTGTTGGAATTTTCTTACATAAAAGCAGATATTTATTTCCAGTGCACTATAAAATGTATGTCCTTTTTGGCGAATAAAAGTCAAATTTTAGCGGCCGTTAGGCTTACCAGGGTGGACGTGTCGAAACAACATGTTGGTGTTCGAATTCGTTGTTATTCCTGTATTCATACGCGCGTCGTCTTCTGCAATGTTAAGCTGGATGGTTCAATTTTTCCAGCTCTTATTAGAAGACACAGCATTAATAACCCTAGAAATATTCATAAAAAAAAACGTTCGAATTGTGCGTTGCATTGCAAACAACATATGTATCGCTTTAAATTAGCATTCGGGACATTCCCTCTTTGAGCCTAACTACGATTTATTTTGGCAGTGTTTATTTGCGTCGCGGATTTTTCACGGGTGTATTTTAAAAATACAACCGCGGATTTTTGAATGTTTCGGCGTAAACCCTTCGCAGTGTCACAGACACAGAATAAATGTTCTAGGTGCATTTGTTGACTTTGCACAGTATGCATGGGATGTGTAGAATGATAGAGAAAATAATACTCTACGCAGTTTACAGCCTTCAAAAAAACTTCAGGCTTCCACACATGTCCGTACTGCAAATTTCTACTGCTGGAACATGATTTTACGACACACATAATCATCAAACATTGTCATCATACAGTCAAACTTTACGGATAGCAACACAATAAAATAATCAGGAGTCATTCCGAATCGCAAAATTCCACTAACAACCACTGGTCAGCATTGTTTCACAAAACTCAAGGTCTTCCCATGCAGGACACACGGTAGCACCCCGATTCGTCCAAATGTTTATCTCGTCCAAGTATTCACAACGTCCAAGTACTCAGCACGTCCGAAAGAAATTGGACATAGTGGGCATTGGACGAACTGAACCAAAGGGGGGAAAACTTGACCAACCCGTCCAAATAACCGTACCGTCCAAACGCTTGTTTCGTCCGAAAAGGGAGGGGGATCTCCGAATGCGAGTGAACAATTGCTTCGTTTAGGATTGAAGGTAGGATTTAAACATTCACACCGAAAGATGCCATGCCATACACCAAGTAAAACGAAAACAAATGATCAGCCTGCTCTGTTTATTTATTTTTCTTTCTTTTTTTTTTTTGTTCGTTCCAACAACTGACGTATTAGTTGAAGGTAAGATTTAAACATTCCCACTGAAAGATGTTGTACACCGAGTAAAACGAGAAACAAATGCTCAGCCTTCTCCGTTTAGTTTTTTTTTTTTTTTCTTTTTCTTTTTCATTTGAACAACTAACTTATTAGTTAGCATGGCCCAGCAAGTGGGACATGCGCTGCAGGTATGCCTTGATGACATGAGCAAACCACTCTGTTACGTCTGTGAAGGGTGCTTCGTTTCCCAGCATCATTTCCCCTGAGCTGTATTTTCCGTACGCCCATGAGAAGGAAGAGCGAGCCTCTTGTATCGTCGCGTTGTTCGCCACGAAATTGCCTCGTCTCCTGCTTGGCGAAGCCCCGTTCAACAGCAGCCGAATGCGTACCTGCAAATGACGGTAAGAAGCATGAATACAAAGATAGCAAGCGAGGAAGTATATATGCTATATTCTATTAATTATCATGATGATATTCCCTGATTATGCGAATTTGTTGCTTACCTGGTTGTGCTTTACATTGTGTATGGTTGACTCAAATTCGACGAGGAACTTCGAAAACGTCATGTGGGGTTGGCTCTTGAATTTCATGCGCAGCTAATTGTGCCACCCTTCGGCGTGATTGTTTGTGCGGAGGTCGTCCTCATCCACAAACTAATTCCAGAGATGAACGTTGGTAAGCCACTGCCGCTCGAAGTAGTCTACGTAACGGCAAAGGGCCACAAGTTTCCTTTCGGATCCCTAGATGTTTCCAAGGAAGATCACTGACATTGGGAAACGCGGTACTTAGCGAGAACACAGTTATAGAAAACAACACATCGTTAACTGGATGGTCACTGTAGGTCAGCGGTCCTGTGAGCGGGATTTTGTTTTCTGTGATTCCCCGTTTGATCGATAATCCATTTGCTTTCATGAATACAGTCACCTGCCATTCGCCCAGTGTCAAAATGGCCTGTGCTTTCATGAATGCAGCAGGGCAGTCGCCTGCCGAAAGGAGCAGAGCCTTAGGCAGTCGTCTGCCGAAAGGAGCAGAGCCTTTGGGAATTCCCCCATTTGGACGAAATGGGCTATTGGACGGTACGGGTATTGGACGCGCTGGGCAAGTTTCTCCTCGCCTGTTCATTTCGTCCAAGTGTCCAGTACGTCCGATTTTTTTCGGACGAATTAAATATTTGGACGTTGTGAGTACTTGGACGAAATAAACGTTTGGACGAAATGGGGCGTAACCAGGACACACAGGCACATCCTCTTAACCGGTTTTCGAACACAACCTCTATAGCTACCTGACCCAAATACGCTGAGCGCTTGGAACATTATTCGATCATCTGCCTTTTTGTTCCCGCTTTTCCCCGTCCGACTTGTCTTTATTCTCAAGAAGGGCTCCGGGCGAAAGCTTGTAGCATAGGAAATAATAAATAGATGTTTCATCTCTTCCTGTTTTAGCATTTCGAAGCTATACTCTGTTCCCATTCGTGTGCCTGTCATATGGGATATGCTGCACGGTACGATACACGGTACATGATACAAAAAAATAGCGAGTTCATGTACATTAGATGAACTCTACGAAAATGACACGACAAAGGAAATTATCAAATTCAAGCTTAGCAATGTGATTCCCCTTTCCTTCGAAGAAACTGGCCAATTGGCTTATCATTATTGGCAGGCGCCTTCGGAACCGTTATCGTGAAAACCTTCAGATGTATTAAAATTCGTTAATTTAGGACAGGTAGAAAAAACATAAAAAAGGTAGGAAGGCTAACCACTGCTTTTCGGAAAACTGCCCTGGTTCCCATCGCCACATTGCCAAGTGCGGTGCAGATAGGCCCCTTAGTTGTCTTTGCTTGTGGTGCTTGTGGTGTCTTTGAAAAGGCAACGATTCTGTGTAATAATCTAAGGTTTCGCCAATTTCGAGCAAAAGAAACAAAAATTTAACTAATGTACCAGTATAATGCTTCAGATGTTCGGCCCTGGTGTCTTCGACACTGACATCAGTTGCGAATGACATTCTGTTTCTTCGTGTAGCTCGATATAAGACAAACAAATGACATTCGGTGCGATGTCATTCGATGGGAATGTCATTCGGTTTGTCGTATGACAGGGGTATTAGTTTCACGCGCGCAACTATGCATTTTATAGTCAGATAACATTTATTTACAGTAGTTTATTTTCGCGCCATGCTTGTTGTGGTGCCGTCCGTCCGGCCACTCGTACAATTGTTCACCACAGAAAAACGCCAAAGGCAGATAATTACTCGCAATTTGCACTGGCCCACCGTAACCTAACCTAGCAAGAACTTACCTGGCCTAACCTAACTTGCCGTTGAGGTAACAAAGGGTGCATGCCTCTAAGCAAAGTCACTGGTCACGGGTATGTTAACGTTACAAACATATCGCTAAACGCGTTTGTCCGTCTCAAGGATAAACAGCGTCAGTTACAAACTTGGCACGTAAAATTATGATTGCCGGAAACATACGAAAGAGGAAAAGTGCGCATTTACGTATCGAGGAATTTGCATTTCGCGTGTAGGAAAGCACTCGTGAATTTCATGTTATATTCCTCCGTTCGCTTTTATATGTAACACTATTTCATATGATACTGTTTTCGTTTCTTACTATCCATATTACCTTTACGCTAACGTAAAACATTATTGTTGCACTAGCACAGCCTTCTATGTACTCATACACATCATCCTAATCTAAAATCAAACTTATAAAACTGGAATCAACCTGAATTATCCTCGGCTTTGATATATTTCTCTTATGGGCAATCTCCCTACTCGTTACCGTGTGGCATTTGTTGTTGTGGACTGAGGGTGGTGATGATGGAATTGCTTGCTGTGGTCGGCCGCAAAAAATACTGGCCCCTCTATGACTTTTTTTGTTTGTTATTGGATACCCGAAATGACAGCAACCCCAGAGGTGATGATGACGATGATGTTGATTGGTATTTTTATGGCGCAGCAGCGACGAAGGCTATAATGCGCCAAAACATTGTTAAAAGTGTCACTAGTTAAAATGGTGATGATGATGATGATTAGTGTTTTATTCGCGCAGCGGTAACTACGATTATAATGCGCCAAAGCTGTCTTAAAAACATTAACGATTTAAGAGAAACTGAGTTAAAAATTGAATGATAAGGTTAAAAACAGTGCAGGATACAAATTAACTCAAGTATTGTGTTTTCAAAAAAGGTGTCCTTAAAATTACAAGGCGTTTAAAAAACCAGTGTCTCTAATAAAATTATAAACTCTACTAAACGGTAAAAGAGCTCCATCACCCAGAAGTGCAACCCCAGTGGTGTCTATGGAATAATGCAAGAAATAAATAATGGACAGTACTGTTTTAATTACCGCAATTGTTGCCGTGAGTCACCTCACCCCATCGACATTCATGTGGTTGTAGTTGTTGCCAGTTAAGGGGATAATGGTAACAAATGAAACAAATGAAATAAATAAAGGTAATTTGAAAATGAACCCTATAGTGGCTCTCATTTTGAATTTTTGACGACGAAGGACACACACACGGCACACAACGTCAAAAACACGACACGAAGTCTGATAGGAGATCTCCCTCTGCCCACACACAATAACGGCTATCTTAACTGTTGTACCCTTTTAGAGTTTTTGAATACCGACCCAGAAAAGTAAGAGAGGAGAATGGGCCTCGCTTCTCAGGGGTCTTCTTGTTATCAATGGGGTATTCGTGCCAGAGTCTGCCAGAGCTGGCCTTCCACGAGCGAGCGCCAGTGCAGGTCAAGCATACAACCAAGTTATGCGGATGTTTTGCATGGTGATTCTTCCCCTCCAAGAGCCAACGCATGGAAACCTCATCGAAAGATTGTTCGCTTTTTTAGACTGCAATGCTTGCAACATCTTGGTAAGAAAACTTGCCTTATTTATTTTTGGTTAAGGAGAGCTGAACGCCTCTAAGTTAATAGTGTTGATAGTTTGTGTAACAGTTGTGATCTGACAAAATGGCGTAGGTGCAGGCTTGCTGGTGGATAAACTTCATAATGTAGAGGCCGGAGTGTGTGCACACAAAGGGACGATGTGCTCATGTGTTTGTGCAGAATACTACACGAACCTGACATAAATTCTTTTGCCGTTCTCGTCGACCTTCTATTTCTTTCGCCCCAATTATTGTTCAATCGACTCGCATGTAAGAGTGTTTTCGAGGGATTAGAGTAATTTCAAACGTAAACGCAGCAAGTGACTCATACGCACCAAGGAACAGACGACAAGATTGCGCCTTGCGAGAAGACAAGCGAACACAGTCTTATCGTCTGTACCTTCTTCCTTCGTGCGTATGTCATTTGTTGCGTTTACGTTTGTTACTATATGACATACCAGCCAGTTTTGCGTTTACTGTTTGCATTTAGCGTATATGCGGATGAATTAGAAGATGATATATCGATATATATCGGATTTCGTTGGCGGAATATTGGCAGCGACGTTCTGTGCGGGAAAATGCAGGATAAAATTTGAAACTGCCAAATTCCAAGTAAAAGATAGATAGTTGTGTTCGTTTTGATAAATACGACTATGTATGCATGTATTTTGATATAGTTTATCATAAACTGCCCTTTACCTACATCAATACTTATTTCTTGTTGCCGTTTAACGAAACTGACAGCTTCTGATCTTTTTGTATAGCTGCTGCTTGAGTTGAGAATATTGTTCCGTCCAACGAGAACTCGTCGCACAAGCGCAGCAGGGATTTGAAGAACTTTTGATGATCGTACAGAAAAACGGCACGGAGGCTGAACTACTCCTCATTGCAGATAGCAACGGTAAGTTTTCCTTTTTTGCCTTTTCCCATTTTGGGAAACTAAATATTCAATATGTGCTATTTCAGGTGACCTGCGCGTCCTTGCCCTGAAATTAATTTCACCGAGATGTAATGAGTAGTCTTCGTCACTTATCATACAGGTGAGAACAAAATACGCTTCCTTTGCATGTAGGTATTATGTACTTGCATGTAGGTACAGTCTTTTCAGGAAAAAGACCTGCTTCTCTGCCCCATAATCAAGCTCATCGATATAAACATCATTGAAAGGGCAATTTTAAAGCTCGAAGTGACAAAGGCTCGGGAGAAGTGTATTGATTTTGTAAATTTATTTGTGTACTACTGTAAATAAATATTTTCCTGTTTGGTTCACAAAACTCCGCATTGTCTTTGAAGTTATTTTAGGTACAGACATGGCGCACTTTATTCCTTGCGTGCTTTTGATGCAAAGAACGATACTGTTCTGCACCCACTGGTCTAGATTTCTGTACCTGTGTAGTACCTTGCTGCTTAGATTAAATTTATACCTTCAAATTACTTGATAGAAACCTTCTAAACAGTTTATTCTGCACCTAAAGGCGTGGATTTCTATACCGTTACTATACCCTGTTCTTATGATTAATTTATACCTCGGGGTATATAATTTGAACCTCTATATGGTACATATTTTACTCCCCAAGGGTTACTTTGTTATACCTTTGCTATACCCTGTTCCTGGGATTCAGTTTATACCTTGAGGTATTTAAGTTATGCCTTGTGAAGGGTATTCATTTTGCACCCACGGGTCTACATTTTTATACCTTTGCTATACCCTGTTCCTGGGATTAAATCTATACCTTGAAGTATTGAAGTTATACCTCATGTATGGTGTATACTTTGCACCCCAAGGTCTGAATTTTCATACCTTGCTGGAGGGATAAATTATTATACCTCACCTGGTGGTATAATTTTTATCCCTTTTGGGGGATGAGCCACAGGACAAGCCATTTATACCTTTAAAGGTATAAATTTGGCTGAGAGTGTGGCCGCCATTTGCAGACCAACTAAGTCAGCGAGGAGTACATCACCTGCCTCGCTGCCCAACTTCACGCTTCCTTCGGTCAGGGTGTCAGCCGACAGCCTCCCACACTGCGCTTGTTTCAAGTAGTGGTCCCTCGCAGGTGGTGACCACCAGTTGTGCTTATTTCCGAACGCGTCGTACGTGCTGCCGTTCAAGTCGTACCCGTACATGATCTCTCGTCCGGCTAGCGCTCCTAACCCACCGTAGTTGAACGACGCCGGACCGTCTCGTATAAAGAGCGTCGGTCGAAGAGCGGGTGCCAAAGCTACTAACCGATTGCTGTGAACCACGTAGAATACTTTTGATTCATACACAGGAAACACAGCCCCGGTGTTGATGGCGCTCATTTTCTTTGCTTGGAGCGCTTTAGCCCCTCGCAGCCAAGCGTCAAAGAATGGCTCCCGTTCCTCCGGTGTGTATCCTTCGTAATACGCATCTAGTTGCTGGACGTCGATGAGACCCTTTGGGTACGCTGAATAGAACTCCATGGCCTTCAACTTTGCGATGGCGGCTGCTTTCGGTTCGTCATCGAGCGAGCTGGAGTTGATGAGCGATGCGATGTAGGCGTCTCTGACGTTGAGCACAATGCCCTCCGCTGCTTGGATAGCGTCTTCAGTGATCACTTTAGAAAGGTAGGACGCAGAGAACACCACCGGCATTACTTCCGAAACTCGTGCAGAGCACAGGTCTCGAGGCGATCGCGACGGCGATAGAGTCGCCAAGAGAGACGGACTAACATACACGCCGTATTCTCTTAGCAAAACCCACGCTATGAGGATTTTCATTTCAACGTCATCAAAACGGCTACGCAAAGTTTTGATAAATTTAGTGGCTTTTGGATCGACGAACACCACGTCCTTCTCGTGGACATATTGTTTTCCGAGATTTATCAGTACAACCGGCCAGCCATCTGGAAGTTGTCCTACTGTCGTCTCCTGGTATGACGGCCTATCTGAGTCCGTAAGAGGTACATTCCAGGCGATATTAGAAGCATCTTCCTCCGCCTGATCAATATCTCTCGCGAACATACCGGCTCTGATGCCTAACGACGTCTGGTCGTACGTGCCTTTGAAGTACGCCTTGTAGCACTCGTGATATACATTCCGTGCCTGTCTGCGATTCTTCTTCCTCTTGGCGTACCACTCCAGCTCTCTGCTGCTGTGCGATATCTGCATGGTTCTACCCTTTCTCCGGTCGAGGTTGTTTCCAACGGCGATGGATACGAAGACGGGGATGTTGTACTCCATTCCCAAGCGTACTCGAAGGGATCGAAAGTCGGGGGCGGAAGGTCCAGACTGACGTGCATGTCGTCCATCATGTTGGAGAGCACATACCTGGAATCCTGGTTGTCCGATGAGAAGAGACGCATGCACGATCTGAACAAAGTGGCGGCTTTCTCAATGGCAGACAGTTGACGACCCTCGGCGGCCGGGGGCACGAACAGAAGAGCTATGGCGTAACTCAAGATACTGTTGCGTCCACCTGTGAAGGCGTCTGGAATATGTTCGTTGTATCTGTCGCAGACGAAGGCGAAGAAGTCGTGGCAAGGATTCACGTTGAAACTCAGGGTAGTGGCTAGTGCCTCGGCCGCATGTTGACAGCTCTTCGTGTAGCACGGTTGGACGTGCAGGCGTTCTGAGGAGTTTTTTCGTTGCACGTCGTTGTAGTGTCCCTTGAAATATGCCAGCGATGTGACAACGATGGTTCCCGCCGTGACGCCAAGCACGGTGGCTCCAATCCAGCTTAAAGCCGCTGAAAGGGTTGACCATGCAAACTCCACAACAGGGCCGTCCGGGTTCTGTAAAGAGACAAACCCCATCAGCAAATACCAGCCTGCCTCAAGTGATAATCTTACACAAATGTGCAGCTTTGCTCGACTAGGTTTTTTCACCGCTCGATGCGAGTGTTCGTCCTTCTTCATCTTTCCCTACCAACTTTTCAAATGTAGCACGGGTCACAAGGTGCTCGTGATATTAAGGACCCGCAGAGAGTGCAAGGGAGGCATCGTTTCACGTTCGGGCTGTTAGAAAACCAAAACCTTGGACGCTCGTATTTACGATGATATGATTTCGTTGATCGAGCTTTTCCTAAGTACTTAAAAGGCACTATAGTGCATACATTTTCACGTTTTTGCTCTTCCTCTCAAGAAGCCTGACAATGAGGAGAGGCTTCTCATTGGTCCCCTCCACAGGGGTGGCATCCAATGCATTGCTCCGTAGACGAAAGCGTGCTGGGCGAACGCAAAGCATCCTGGACAGGTCCTGGTCGTACGTCACAGCAAACGTCAAGGCACACGTGACCTTAAAGATGGCGGCGCCCGCGATCGGCGGCCAAACCGTTTGTAAACAATGCGGTTGTTGTTTCTGGACGACGTTTTGGATGTTTTTCGATCACGGTAATTATTTTTACCCGATAATCTCACAATAAAACGCACAGTTTTACACGTAAAGCCTCGTATTGTTGACAACTTCCAAAGATGTGATGGCGACCGCGCGTTAAGAGTTACCGAGCCGATGCGATGTACTTAAACTAAGGTGAAATGGGCTACCATGTTGCGGAAGAAGCACCACATAGTTTACGCTGGCAAAATACGGTCATCTCTTGGTGTTATGACGGCGAAAATATGTCGGTAAGCGGCAAAACGACATGTAAACAAAGTCACATGACCTCAAAATGACGTTTTCTATGACGTGCGACCAGGACAAGATGGCAGTTTTGCCAAAAGCACCCGCTTGAGGGTAGTTACAACAATGGCGGGTTTGTGTCACCCCTGTGGTCCCCTCAGACGATTTCGCGCGATGATTGGACAAACCGGTAGAGGAGACCAAATAGAACCCGCGCATCATTGTCGGCCTCCTTCTAATGGGGACAGACAAGGAATCCTCGTTTGAGGAATCCCGTTCCTTTTGCGTGTGAGTGAAGGTAACAGCATCGGCTGTACCATAGCAATGAACCTGCTGTAGGTGGCGCTGGGGAGCTGGTGGTTTTAGCTGGCTAGACTGGTTAGTAGGTTTAGTTAAGGTTAGTCCATGTTGTGTCACTGCCTTTCCCTTGGAGTGTGCACGGGGCTCGGTCCCCAGCGTCCCCCCACCTCGTGCACACTCTTTGCGTTGACGTCATTTGTCTTATCCCCCGTCTCTGCATAAAAATGTGTTTTTAGTAGAAGTATGAATAGCTTGCGGGTATGTTATATTCGTACTGAACTTAAAAATAAATATTGCTTTATAAATATCGCTCATTTAGGTTTATTCGCGATAAAGAATTCAAATGACGTTCGTATGTGTGCAATTATCTGACTTCAGGGTTTGTTACTTCGATAAAAATTCGTAAGTTCTCTTTCATACTGCGAGGAGAAATGTTCGGACTTTACTGCCCTTTTCTGAGATTTACTGGTTTTCTGTTTCCGAAATGGCACCCATGACGACCTAGGGTAGGTTCAGGAAGTCCAACTCGACCGGAAGACAGCTATCGAAGACAGCTACCCCTTCTGGTACCCTCAGTAGACACCTTTTAGAGAAAAATCTGCGACCAAAGCGGGTCATTTGTTGCAGTAATTAACAGGTTTCTGTTTACATATTTTTGTCGCGGCTTGTAGCGGTGAAGCGCAAAAGGACGCTCTTCCCTCTCATGTTCACCAATTTTTTCGCGGCAACAAGCCGCGAAAAAATATGTAAACCGAAACCAATTAATTACTTGACAAATGACCCGCTTGGGTGGCAGATTTTTCTCTAAAAGGTGTCCACTCAAAATCCCAAAAGAGGTAGCACCCATTTTAAAGTCGACGGCGCCCTGCTTTAGAAGCTATGTTTTTTTCCCAAAACGCATTTGAATTTGTTTAAATAATGAGCACCTCCCACCCATTCAGACGGTGCGCAGCCTGTAGGTGGTACCGGACATATACTTGTAAACAAGAAAGTTCTTCTCGAATTATTTATCCCGGAGATATAACCGAGACACCCGGTATAAGCACACCGCAGTCAGCGGCGAATATAAACACGCTACTCAAATATTTCAATCCTGCGGAAGTTTCTGCCCCAAAATGCTTACTTGGACCATTGAGGTCCCTGCAGAAGGCATCACAACAGGCGATGGTTCTTGAACGGGAATTCTCACGTCGTTGCATCAAGTCTTTCGCAGACAATTATGCGCAGAAGGAAAGCGAAAAGAATGAGTGAAACAGCTACTGCGCGCCCCGTAAATTCTTCTTCTTCTTCTTCCACCACTAGGTACAGTGGCCACAAGCCACATTACCCTTGCAATATGTACACGCCTTTTGTATCCATAAATATGATAATGCCCGAGTTAGAGAGCGATGACGTGGTACTAATATAATTTCTGCCAGGATCTGTGCCTTCCGGTGTGGTGACGTACGTGTCAACTTCACCCAGATAAAAAGACCCGCTTAAGCCTCCTCTCACTTCTTCGAACGTAGACTTTTTGACGTAAACAAGTCGCCCCTGGTGGTTTCCCAACGTGTTGAGCATCGTATCGACACTGGCACCACACGGACACTGAGACAACGAGTGTACCAAGTTTCGCCTGCGGAACGACGTGTCATCGAAGAGGAGGTATAGGACATGCTCCCTCGGAACATCACCAGGCCATCTGCAAGTCCGTAGCCCTCTCCTGTTGTTTTGGTAAAGAAAGAAACGATGGTACCGTACGACTTTGTGTCAACTATCGAAGGTTAAACAGAGTTACACGGAAAGAGAATATCCGACGCCGCGTATCGACGACGCGGTCGTTTGCCTACACGGTGCGAGCTGTTTCTCTTAGCTGGACTATGGTGGGCTAGCTGGACCTCAGGTCGGGCTACTGGTAGATTCCGACCGCTGACGACATCGACAAAACCGCGTTCACGACACCTGAAGGCCTCTATCAGCTACCTGTCATGCATTTCGGATTATGGAATGTCCCCGATATACCCTTGAAAGCATGATTGATTCCGTATTGCGCCGATTAGGCTGGAACATCTGCCTATGTTATCTTGACGACAGTATCGAACATTGAAGATCATTGCTTCAGCCAGACTCCAACTAGTAATCTGAAGAAATGCCATTTGGAGTATCGGTAGACGAAGGTGCTTGGCCACCTGGTGTCCCGGTGTAATTTCTGCAGATCCAGACAAAGTCCACACGCTTTCAGCTTTCCCAGTGCCAATGCACACCAAAGGGCTACGCAGCTTCCTGGGAACTTGCTCGTGCCCTGCGCTGGGGACTCGACACCACTTGCAGTGGATCTTGACCACTCTGTGTACCTTGCGTAGGGAGTTCCTCTACTCTGAAATTCCATCAGGAAATCGCGCAGCACATCATGATATTCCTCGACAGAAGACCCTGAAGGGGGAAGACCCAGAAGAACACTGTATTGGGACACCGTCACCAGCATCTGCCCACCGGGATTATGTCGTCAACCCTACACCGCGATCCAACAGCAGGACATACCCAAAAGGATACGCAAACCGCCAGTCGCAACAGGAACAAAGGACATCTTTGTTCGTTTCCGCTTAGAAGTCCTCCCCAAGAAGCAGTGCCTGAAGGGTAAAGGCTTCTTCGTGCCCTTGGATGCAAGGTGTGAGGTATGCGGTGAAGTCGAAAATATTCGCCATTATTCCACGAATACAAGAATGAGTGCTTTTCTGGAGTGATTTGTGGGCCTCGTTGCATGTAATGTACGAGAGCCTGAAGTCTCTGAATTTCGCAGCCTCCAAGCATATCGAGGTGCTTAGTATTATAGGGATGCCTGGACTTCATGCTCTGTAGAATGCATGAACGGCCCGTGTTGAACGCGACGTCAGGACCAAGTCCTACTTGACAACGAAGCTTTTGTGGACATTATCATTAATCGTCCGTCCGCCGTCCATTCTGGCTGACCTTTCTTGTGCAAATATATAGACTCCCTCCCCCCCACATTAATCGGAAGCAAGAAGCTCTGTGAAGAAGAACAATGGCAAGAATTAGCTCAGGTTATCACCTGCCTTGTTGGCGCGACATTCGGTCGCATCCTCAAACGATACAGGAAGCGCTCGGAACAGGGTCTTTGTACACTCGGGTTGTTTTAAATACGAATGTACACGAGGAGTATGTACTATGTATTATGTGCATTATGTACTTGGATGTTTTATAATATGCAATCAAAAAGTCCAGCTGGCGAAAAAAAACAAAAGAGTGTAGTGATTATCACATGTGCTTCACACGCACAAGGTCCTCGGTTCGATCCCTGTGTGTGTGACCTGTGTGCTGTGTACCATGTATTTTTTTGTATCCTGTGTATTTGGATGCTGAGGCGTGCATCATTCATCATCCATCACTCGTTAGCACTGTACAGTAAAAGCTTATTTTAATGTTTGTAAATAAATGTTATTATGTTATGTTATTACCTGGTGGAAAAAAAGAAAGTTTCCGTGGTGTAGCCTCGATGACGCCCCCTTTGCTACTATTTAACACCACAGCAACGAATCACACGACTGGAAGCCCACTGAGTGGAGTAAAAAAGCCGGGAATGAAAACTTTCACTTAGACGCGTCAAATACACCAAACCATGGCTGTAACATCAATCACAGTGGCCACCTTAAACGTCAGAGGGATAAATTCACGGAAAAAAATAATATCACTTGAAACGATACCTTGAGTGCCATCCGAACATTGATGTTATTGCCATACAGGAAAGAAAGATAAGTACAGAAGAAGGCACTGTTGATCTAATAAACAAGTTGTTTGCCCAGCGGTATGATGTCGTCGTGAGTCATGCAGTGGGCCACTCAGCAGGAACTTTACAGTGTTTGAAGCAGAGATGCGATATGACACCGTTGCAGCATGTGGTCGACAAACAAGGAAGGGTAGCGAGGCTTGATGTGCTCATCGATAACGAATTGTGGCGTTTTATCAGTGTGTATGCTCCCAGCGAGGCGCAGGAAAGAATGGCGTTTTTCGAATCTCTGGAAGACAATGCAACAGGAGCCGATAACATATTGTTACTTGGGGACTTCAACTGTACCTTGAGAGATAAAGACAGGAGCAACGCCAAGCAGTCCCCTGACAGGAGTAAAGAA
This sequence comes from Ornithodoros turicata, assembly GCF_037126465.1. Lineage (NCBI taxonomy): Eukaryota > Metazoa > Arthropoda > Arachnida > Ixodida > Argasidae > Ornithodoros > Ornithodoros turicata. The sequence continues at coordinate 165,213,874 of NC_088201.1, forward strand.
GCATTAGTAGCATCGATAACGAACAGTGGCATGACAGATGCATTCGATTATGCACGAATAGGTACTGAAACCTTTACGCACTTTCAAGGAAATGCGCATGCCAGATTGGACCGGGTGTATGTCACTGCTTCAAGCAAAAGGAAAGTTCATCAGTACAACGTTCATCCCGTATACTTCAGTGACCATTGTATGGTGGAAGTTACCCTAGGACAAGATAAAGCTATTAAAGCAAAAAAAGAATGGATGGGCCCTGTGGAAGTTAAATGTGAAGCTGTTAGAGGACGAGAAATTTCTGGAGGATGTGAAGAAGGAGATAAGGAGGTTATCTTCAAGCAAGGTCAGTAGAGTTACACTGTGGGAAGAATTTAAACAAAGAGTACGATACCTCGCTGTAGAAAGGAGCAGCGTGTTGGCGTATGCCGAAAGATGGCGTGAAGAGGACTTGAAGAAAAAAATGGACAGTGTAGTGAGGTTGGAGTGTGAAAATCCGGGAGCATTCTACAAGAAAATGGAAGATATCAAATACGAGCTTGAACAAATCAATCATTCAAAGTACGAAGGTGCAAAGGTTAGATCCAGATCTCTGCAATACCTGGCGGATGAGGTGCCTAGCAAAAGACAATTTCGTCATGAAGTAGAGCATGGAAAAAGAAAAGCAATACAGGAGATCATGCATGACAAAATAGTTAGGAATGAATCAGAGATCCGAAAGTGCCTCGAAGTATATTACAAAGATCTCATAGGGAAAGAGAAGAACCGGTAATGAGGGCTGCAAATCAAATAAACTTGGACTTGCCACGACTGACCAAAGAAGAACAGGAAATACTGGATCGCCCTTTGCAACTTGAGGAAATAAGAGAAGCCATTTCGTCCCTTGGCCGAAACAAGACGGCAGGACCAGACGGCCTAGGGGCTGAATTCTACCAGGTGTTCGCCGACCCCATTGCAACGCTGCTGTTACAAGTCTACGAAGAGTGAGAACGACAGGGATTCCCCGGTCCTTCAGACACTCGCATACGGTGCTTATACGTAAGCAAGTCCCTGAAGAGTCTACACCTTGGGTGACTGACTTGAGACGAATCGCATTGTGCAATGTCGATTATAAACTCTATGCGAAAGTATTGGCAGGTAGGCTGCAGAAAGCTATAGTGAGTCTTGTCGGAGAGCATCAGACATGTGCCGTGAAAGGTAGAAGCATTCAGACGAATATCCATGTGCTGCGGACTGTGCTGGATGTGTGCGCGAGAGAAGGAGATCAGGCAGCTGTGATGCAAGCTGACATGCCGAAGGCTTTCGACACGGTGAGCCCATGAATTTCTCTTTTCCGTCCCTCTTGTGATGAACTTTGGCAAGACATTTACACATCGCATTCGACTCTGTTATACAGAAGTGGCTACAAAGCTCGTTATAAATAACCAGTGTACGGGAGAAATCCCTCTACGCTCGTCTGTGCGACAAGGATGTCCATTGTCAGTTGTCACCCCTGTTGTTCGACCTATATCTGGAACCGCTGTGCCGAAATGTCATCAGTAACATGAATATTAGAGGGTTCCACCTAGGAAACAGTGAAGTCAAAGTTTTGGCGCACGCTGACGACTTAACCTTCGTAGTCGCTGACAAAGGAAGTGTTAAAGGCGTGATAGCTGAAATAGAAGATTTTTGCGAACTGTCGGGTGCTAGCCTCAACAAAGACAAGTCAATTGGGATTTGGGCAGGACAATGGGCGACAACGCCATCTCTGTATCAAGGTATGAGGTGGCAGTGCAAATCAAGCGTATACTTAGGCGTACCGCTGCAAGCGTCTGGGAACACCAGCATGCAGGATTTGGACTGAACTCTATCGCAAAGTACGGACTCAAGCAAACATCTGGAAGGGGAGGGACCTGTCGATTTTCCAGCGAGCCAGTGTGTGCAACGTGTTCTTGGTGGTAAAAATCGTTTACTGGCTACAAGTGCTGCGGTATTCAAGGACTAAAATGCAGCTCTTTCATCGTGTGTTCGCCGTTCTGGTATGGAAGTCCAACTGGGAAGCGATGCGTAGGAGTAACCTCTTCAGAAGTGTGCGCCAGGGTGGACTGGGGTTACAACATCTTTTTGTGAAAGAGTTAACTATGAGGCTTTTCTTCTTCCGGAAATGCCGGCACCCAGTGGTAAGGGAGATGTTACAGAGGTTGGAAAGGCACTTGCCAGACCTTGTTGTCAGCACTGTGAAACGTACTTTCGCCCTGTCCGGGGTCTATAAAGAAGTCGTAGAAAGTTTGCGCTTCTTACGGGCAAGGTTCTCAAGAGAATATATTTTCGAGGTTTCGAAAGCAAAGCGCAGGAGCGACCTTTGTGAGTGTCTTTTTCCTGTGACACTTTACAGACAAATTCCTGTCGAATGGAGAGGTACCAATATTTTGTACAGGGTTAAAAAAATAATGGTCAAACCGAAAGTCAAAACTTTCTTTTTCAAAGTGCATACAAATACCTTGCCCGTAAAGTATTGGCTGTATGCTAAAGGAATATTTGTCCCGTGGACCACAAACTGTAGATACTGTAAGGAACCGGAAACGTCTTCCTGTATTGTACAGAAGCGCAGTTCATGTGGGATGACTTGAGCATCGTAATTGGAAAGCGACTGCAGTTAAACCCGCACACCATGCGCTATCTGCCATTGCCAGAGAAGAAAGGATCGCCATATGACACGTTGTGCGTTGTAGCAATGTTCTGCTTGTTCCGCTTGTAGAAACGAAGAACCTGTGCAGCACCCATGGTATATCTCGCAGATGAATTGACACAAATGAAATTGTATGCTGGTGTAGTGTCATTCCAAGAAGGAGTGCACTCTTTTAGATGGCGCCTTTTAATGCCTTCATAAAAATTTTGTGATAATAAAATGTTTAAAAAAATCGTTTCCGTGGTGTAGTGGTTATCACGTGTGCTTCACACGCACAAGGTCCTTGCTTCACACGCACAAGGTCCTCGGTTCGATCCCGAGCGGAAACAGGTATCCACCCAGATAACACAAAACTTCCCAGGGACATCCCAATATAGTTCCAATGTCCCCTGTCCCGAAACGTCAGTCCCTGTAATAGCCTTCGGACGAAGTGTGTAGGATACGTTTCACAGTCGCGAAAAGGATCCAGGGTCGGAGCAGCACAGGACGTTAGCATCGAAATCGACACCATAAAGATATTCACAAGGCGCGCCCTGGTGAGAGAACGAAACGGCGACGTTTGAAGCAACGCCTATTAATTCCAGAAGTCGATTCAAAACGCAGTGTAACTTTTCAATTAAGCATTGTATTTCATCGTAACTGGCATAACAGTAAAATATATGCAACTGATAATGTCGAGCTGACATTTTTTACGCGTACGAGAATACCGCTGAATGACACAAGTCTCCATTAGGCGGGAAACTACGGGTAAACAGACGGTTCCTTTGTTCTCCGTTCGTTCGTTATGTAAGTCGTACACTATGGATATTGCAGAAGAAGGTAAGATACATCATATTTCAGTAGCTGTATAGCTTATATTTGTAACATATGAACCGCTAGCATTAATAGTTCTGCTTAGGCAGCTTTATCAATTCTGTCGTTAGAGGTTGTTGTCGGTGCTGCGCGCCGTTCTTTTGTGTTGGACTGTTGTAGGGGTGTGGTGTTCGTTGTGAATTGCAGCACTCACAGTGCCATCCGTCACCGCGCTGATGTCAAGAAACTGGACAAAATCTACCCTTCACAGACGTGTCTGGCAAAGTGTCGATGAAAGTTTAACACTATGTTTAGACTCTCACAGGGGGAACTCGGTTGAACCATCGCCGGCCCCCCAAATTCGCAGTTCTCAGTGTGAAATAGTTCAGCCGCTGTGTCATGTGCAGACAGCTAACGAGGCCCAACACTTTCTTGGCGCCGCAGCGTATGATCTCGGATCGAATGAGGGGGAAGCAGAACAGGTTCAACAAAATGTCTGGGGCACCTCACATCCAACGGAAAGAGATGCTCCATTTCTAGAAAATCCTGTCATCGTTGACGAGTCTTCCCAAAGTTCTGAGAGGAGCAATACGTTTGCTGAAGAACTCAAAGCATGGGCATTAAATTCCACGATAACTCATACCGACCTCACAGCACTGCTCAAGCTTCTAAAGAAACAACCATCTTTGCCCTTTTTACCTGCGTGTGCAAGAACGTTGCTCCAAACACCACGATATGCTGCTGGCGTTAAGGTAATGGGGGATGGCAAATACTGCCATTTTGGTTTGGCAACAGGGCTTCAGTATGAACTGCAAGGACTTCAAACTGTCCCTGATGTGATTTCTATCAATGTCAACGTTGATGGCCTGCCACTTTCCAAGAGCACAGCAGATCAGTTTTGGCCCATTTTATGTATTGTTACAAATTGTGGTCAAACTTCTCCTTTTCCTATTGGAGTGTATTACGGAAAATCAAAGAACGTGTGCCCGAACACGTTTCTTGAGCCATTTGTATCGGAACTTAAGGAGCTGTTGGAAAGTGGGGTTTCAGTAAATGGCACAACAGTGGCACTAAAACTATCAGCTGTGGTGTGTGATGCTCCTGCAAAAGCCTACATTCTTGGGATCAAAAGCCACAATGCTTATTTCAGTTGCTCAAAGTGTACAACTGAAGGTGTGTACCAGCAAGGCCGGATGTGCTTTCCAGAGCTTAATGCTGAGGTTATGACGGATGCAGTTTCGTAGTGGTGCGAATGAACATCATCACCATGTGAATGAGACAATTCTAAAGGAACTTCCTATAGATTTGATTAGACAAATCCCTCTCGATTTTATGCATTTGGTCTGCTTGGGTGTTGTGCGAAAGCTACTGACGTTGTGGTTCAAAGGCAACAGGGCCTATCGCTTAGGAAATAACACGAAAGACCAAATCTCTCTTTCTTTACTCAAACTGCAGCAGCATGTATGCTCAGACTTTTCCAGAAAGCCGAGAACTCTAACAGAAATGGACAGATGGAAGGCAACAGAATTTAGAATGCTGATATTATACACAGGCCCAGTTGTTTTTCAGTCCAGAGTTCCAAGCAATCTGCTGTCCAATTTTATGGTTCTCCATGCAGCTATAACCATTTTGTGCAGCCACAGACTGTCCCAGGTATATGCAGATTATGCAGAGAAGTTGCTTCTCCATTTTGTTGAAGTGTTTGCTGTGATCTATGGTAAGCACATGGTATCCCATAATATCCACGGTTTAATACATTTGACTGATGATGCCCGTGCACACGGCCCGTTAGACACATGGAGTGCCTTTCCTTTCGAAAACTTCATGCAAACCTTAAAATGTATACTACGGAAACCAGACAGGCCGCTGGAGCAACTATATAATCGGACTATGGAAAGGCGGAAACTACCAAAACAGTGTCAAAGCAGTCAGTCAGAAATACTGTGTTCTATGAACCACACGTCAGGTCCTCTGCCGTTGAACTGTAGTGGTGACCAATTCAAAAAAGTTGTTGTACCTAGCATGTTCACCCTGCGTACACACAAGCGAGATAACACCTGTTTGTTGCACGATGGCAGAATCATCTGCATTGAGAACTTTGTGCGCCTTTCGGACACTAATGATGTGCTTGTTATTGGGAGGCAGTTTTTGAACACTGGTGATCTCTATACTCATCCGTGCCGTTCTTCACTGTTCGGCATATACACATCTCGCTCGCTTTCTGCTCTGTGTTCCTGGCCATTAGCTGATGTTCGTCAGAAATGTATCCGGTTACCATTCCGAAACCAATATGCCATCTTCCCCCTTGTTCATTCTGTGCAATGATGTAGCCAAGTTGATGTGTGTGTGTGTGTTTGTGAGTGCATTTGATCAAGTAAAGTGACTGTGAATGTGCCTAGAGTTGGACCAATTAGTTACCAGTGGTCTGCATCCGATCAAAGGTGCGCCTTCAGTGGGACTACGTCATGTTACCACACACAATTATGAACTGATATATCGGTATGTCACATAGGTTCACCCAAATATTGGATCGTAAAGTTTCCAGAAGAACAAAATTCTATTGCCATCGTACATGCTACCTGGATGCAGAATGGCAAATGTGCTTGGCCTAATGAGAAGGACCCAAGACGTCTGCAGCAAATAACTATGAAAGGCCTGAAGCCACAGAGCAGCTGGTTGACGTATGACTGCACTCGGGTTTTTGCTTTTGGTATGATACCATAAGTGTATTCAGTTGTCTAGTATTTGTTGATTGCATCCTATATTTCTCAGACACATATGATGCCGCAAGAAGAAAGCTGGCACAAGCAGAGGATACGTCAGACCTGTGTAGCGAGAACGAATTAGGTAGAGGGAAAAGAAAGAAAAAGCGCAAAGTACAGAGTGAAGAGGAGGTAGAAGACAACCAATTGCCTGCATTTTACCCAGATGAACTGAGCAACAGCTCTGGGTCTGAAGTCTGTACGCCAACACCACGTTCACTTCCAACGCCACCACAGAGACCACCAACACCACCTCGCTCTGCATTCTTTGGTAAAGTTTGGAAATGCATATAGCGTTCGCAATAATGAGATTCGTCATAAAACTTGTAGTATAGTGTCTTCAGTATTACAACATATTCCACTCCTAACTTGCAAAGTACCGCTTAATGCTTTTATTAAAAGTGGGCACACTTTATTCTGCTCATAGCTCAGTAGAAATGTCGTTTTGTACGCGCATAAAGGATGTAGTCCAATTGTTTTAACAGCTACAAGCTCCAAAGGACCTGCACATGGAAGTGGGAATTTCAGCGGACACACTGCGACCCCTGGCAGCACCTACGGCAATGACGGTGCATTTCCGTCACAGAGTACAAGTCTTCAGATGCACGGTACAGAAAATTATACAGTAGTAGTTCAGGCCAGTACAAACCTCAAAAAGGTGCAGAGAAAATCCACATTTGTTGTAAGATTTTTTTTGTGTGCGTACGATTAATCTAAAATGGTCTTTGTTCACTTAGGCAAGACTGTAGTTACAGGAATTTTTAATATGCTTCCATCAGGAAAAGGCCTTTTATTTGCACGTGTCAAAATAGGATAAAAAGTGACAAGGAATTTTCTGCTACCTTCTAGTTCCAAATATGGGAGCAAAGCAAGTCACAATAATTTAGGTTTACATTTGCGAAACTCAGTACTGGAATTCTAGGATAAAGCCAAGAGGTTATTTAAAATGCTTCTCATAGTTGAAACTATAGGGCTGAATCACCGCAACAGCTGTCTTTCAGCAGTGCTAGCAGCATTATAGAAACACGTTTCAAAACACAGCACAATCCTATATTCAAAAGCTATTTGGGAGTACTTAATTCTTGTGCATATTTTGGGCACGACTGAATTTCCTGCCTTTCTCTTGTGTGCAACTCGTGGATATTGCACTCCTCTGGCACGTGTAGATTACTAAATTCCTCTGCTTTATTACAAGCTGCTGTTGCTGACCAGGCTTCTGACCTCTGTGTGAACTGCCTGTCTTTTGTACTTCAAGGGCCGGTATAATATATTGCATATAATTGATTGTCGATATACTACTCTGTATGCATGATCAATTATATGTACAGTGATAGTGGATCTTCTGAATTGACATAGTCTTTTGCATGGAGGGTGCTTTCATTTTAAAATGAAATAATCTTCTAGTAAAATTCACATGCCATGTTTGTAGGTATGTATCCACAGATGGGCCCAAGTGCTACAAAGGTGACAACAAACCACCAGTATGTCCCACGTCAGGGAAGGTTGTACCAGGATTTGCAAGGTAGGTAGCAATGTTTTTGCTCATGACATGCAAATTCGTTTCATGTGGTTTTCAACCTTCCCCTCTGCCCCTATTGCCACGCATTTAAATATCCCATTTTTCAAAGTAGAGGCGTAAAAATCGGTGAACAAAAAGGACCTGAGACAAGGAAAATATTTGTATCATGTGGTCTTCTTGTCCTTCCTTGTCCCAGATTCTTTAGCCATTCAATTATGCAGCAACTTGTCATTGCGCTGTCACTTCTGCCTGTAGTAAATAGTAGGTTTGATAAGGCACCTAACCACCGCCCACAATGCCATTTTATGTACTGTCACGTAATTCTATATTTTGTGTACTGTGCTTTTTTTTTCGCAAGAATTAATTTACCAAATTTTTCAGAGCGGCGACATCGCAGATGTGAAGTAGCACAGCAACAGCCCGCATCACGAAATGTGCACCCATCCTCCGCTGCTTGCAGTTTTTCACATCAGAGTATGATACAAGTCGCTATCTAACAAATGTTGTAACCGCTATGTTACTTCTTATGTACTACAAAAGGTTTTGCAGCACATGAAATCCAGCAAGTAGAGCCCTTAGTGCAAGTACGACAGCTGGCTCAAACTCCTCAGTCAGGCAATCATTATGGTAAGGCTGTATTCACCGTTCTGTTAGAGCGGTACGTTGTTACAGACACATCACCACATGCAGGTGAAACACAACATATGCCACAGCTGTCACCTGCAGAAATAAGGCACTCACCTTCTAACGATGAATTGCTACACCAGAGTATGTAAAAGCATTTGCACCTAGTGCGGTGTAATATATAATTTTATTTCTACTTATTGGTTCTATTATTCATTAAGGTTTTGCTAGCCGACAAGACGCTTCCAGTGCAGTCCAAGAGCAAACACCTGTCCGCAGAACTAGCCATGGAAGTGATGGAACTCATTATGGTATGTAAGTGTCTACTGTGACCTCTATCGTTAGGAGTGGGAACATCAGGGCGCTAATTATACTACGCAATTTTCTTTCAGGATTCTATCAAGAAATATTAAAGCTCCTACACACGATGAGGCTTACGTTGCAGTCGCACACTGAGCACCTGCTGATGGTCCTTGAGAAGCTTAGTAGCAGGACTGATACCACTGAAATGGTGCAACCTGACATCATTGACGAGCCTTTCAAAACAACGGAAGCGTTCTTACGTTTTGAGGAGGAACTGAAAGAAAGCTCTGAGAAGAGGAATCGGCTAGTAAGCACTATGCATTTCATAACAGAGCCATTACATGCCAAATGATAGCCAGCTTGTCTAATTAGAAAGCTAATTAAGACATTGCCTTATGAGTTTGCTCAGGCGTCCAATCCAGGTGTCTTGTATTAGCGTAGTCTAATTTAAACTCTATACATCTATAGTTTCTTTAGAAGACAATTTATAGTCTAGTATAGAGAACCAAGAATTTCCATGCAAATGTAGTTTTTCCTTTTTTGCTTGAATTAAAAAGTAAATGGCTACAGCACAATATTCTAGTCTCTCAGGATCACAGGACATTTTACATGATTTCGATGAAAACCTAATGCCGTAATATGCTTTACCTTCTACCAGGTTTGAAATGCTTGTGTCATGTCCTTTTTTTATGACTAGGAACAGAGTGCCCCCTCTCACCATAGAACCTATATGTATATCTTTGTTGCCTGCAGCATTGATGCAAGTATCTGTTTTAATACATTGTTTCTCTAACCCAGAAACTATTCATGAAGTTTGTCGGTGGTGCCACTGTGGGGGAGCGTACGTTTAGAATTTTGTCACGACTGCTGTCCCCTGCCGTCGGTAAGGAGTTCAGCCTTCATGGAACAAAAGGAAAGCTGAAGTTCAGTGACCTACAAACCTGGAGGGTGTTGTGCTGTAGGTATCAAGCAGTGAGAGATAATGCCTGAAGGAGTAGGTGGGACAGCATGAATGTAACATTCAGCTCCAGGGCTACTGTGTCAGAGACATTGTTGCAGCTTATGCTGCATTGCTACTGTACTACTATACAGGGTGTTTCACCTAGCGTGATAAAAATTCTAACTTGCGACGTACTCTTCAAGAATACTTTTATCACCGTTTGGGAAAGCTTTCAACAATTTTCAGTTGCGGGAATTTATTATTTTCAATTGAACATTGAAAATTGCCAAGCGAACCTCACGTTTTTTTACAGAAATATGAAGTCCTCCAGAGATAACCACAGACCCAATAAAAACTATGCACAGTATCGCAACAGAAATAATGTAAGAATGAGTGAAAATTACGCTTTACCCCCGGCTGCTCAATTTTTGCAAAGAAAGGCTTGCGACATGAGCGTCTAGAGGAGGAAGTGTCCCCGTCTTCATTTGTTTTGCCTTCCTTGTCGTAAGACTGTTATTTAGTTTTCTTAGTGATAAGACGGTAGTCAACAGCATCAAGATCAAAGCGTGGGAAAGAAAGGTAAAAGAAGAGGCGGGGACACTTCCTCCTCTAGACGCACATGTCGCGCGCATTTCTTTGTGAAAATCAAGCAGGCGGGGCTAAAGCGTAATTTTCGCATTTTTTAAAGACTATTTCTGTTGCGATACTGTGCATAGTTTTTGTTGGGTCTGCAGTAATCCGTGGATGACTTGTAAAAAAGTGAGGTTTGCTTTGAAAAAAATAAGTTTCCTCGAATTAAAAATTGTCCAAAGCCTTCGCAAGTGGTGGCAAAACTTTCTAGAGGGTAATGGCCGAAAGTCCCAAATTCCTCCGGCGAGTACATCGCCAGTTAGAATTGTTTATCACTTCAGGTGAAACACATTGCATACTGTAAGAATGTAACGGATATCTAGGCTAACATGGATCAGGGTACAAGTAAGACAGTGTACCATACACATATTAAAAATATAAGGAGTACGCAGACAAGTGTGCTAAATCATGGTTGACATCAGCTTGATATCAATCGGGTTGGTTTCCTTCATGTGGAGGGCCGTGCATTCCGTCCGTACTACAGTCATATCTATTATACCATTTGCAGCTATAACACAGGAATAAGAAGCGTGGTTGGTCCATGCTTTATTTCTATAGAAGGTGTGAAGAAATCCAGCCAAAAAACACTGCGAATAGTGGCTCTAAGCGAGCATGGACACTCAGTCCCGCACACATGATGTCTCCATGTTGTGCTGCTTTTCCTTTTAACCTAATTAAAAAAAAAGAACTAACAATATTCATGGGGCCAAAGTGATCAATAGCATGTTCATAGCTTAATGTTGCTTAAGTGCCTTCTACTTCAGCTTGTCTGTGGATTTTGCTTTTTACAAAGAATATCGGTAGCAACGAATACATTTTTGCTCCTGAATGCTACTTTGTTCTAGTGTTGACTGTGGATTGTTGTCCAGGGCATGAAAAACAGGCCTGTAGTCAGTTTTACAGAAAAGTTACTTCTAATGTATTATTGGTGCCTTGTGAGGAAATGTAGGTCAGTAAGTAAGACAACCAGGTTATAACTGTATACAGTGTATAGCAAGCCCGAAGTAACTAAGCAACATAATCTAGCTTCGACTGCACTGGCGTTATCAAGTGGGTGATTCCATCTCAACCCAGGCAGGGTGGTCCGGACACCATCACCGATTTCCCTTGAAAAAATATATGTTGTACCGCAACACGCATACACACAGGAGCAACAAATATTTTGGCTCTTTATGCTGTGGTCCGCCCGAAAAAAAATTCCATAGAAATTGACTCGGCGACGGAGCTTTCTGACGGAACAACTTTGACATTTTATTCCTTGCCATCGGATGCTCCCAAACTATAGATTTTTTGTTTGCACAGTATGTCAGGTATATCGACTTTCAGCATGCGCAAACAGCACCTGTAAATTATATTTTTATCTTTAATTAAAAATTGCCAAAGTTGCAACAAAATTCACACTTTGCTCATATTTGTCTTTACGCTGTCCTCCTGCTATATATGCCATCGGGATATATGAAGTACCACTGTGTATGTCGAAGCATGAACATGAATGGTCGAACGAGAGTCCAAAAAACCCCATTTTTGGAAACATATCTGTACTCTACACCGCCTTGACGAAAGTGGCCAAGGTACAGACATGTAAATTTGACATCAATTCAAAGAGCACGCTTCGACCTACAGAGCGGTACCTCATATATCTCGATGGCGTATATAGCAGGAGCACAGCGTAGGGAGAAATATGAGCAAAATGTGAATCTTGTTGCCACTTTGGCAATTTTTAATTAAAGATCAAAGTAGAATTCACCGGTGCTGTCAGCGCACGCCTAAAATCGTTGTACCTGACATTGTACAAAAAAAATCTATAGTTTGGGACCGTCTGGTGGCGAGGAATAAAATGTCAAAGTCCTTCTGTCAGGAAGCTCTGTTGCCGAGTCAATTTCTTTAGGAATTTTTTTCGAGCGGACGACAACACATAGAGCCAAAATATTGTTGAATATTTTTGTATGCGTGTTGCGGTACAACATATATTTTTTCAAGGGAAATCGATGATGGTGTCCGGACCACCCTGCCTGAGCTGAGATGGAATCACCCAAGTGTTTTGCACATATCTTTTGGCTTTATTGGTTTTTTCCACTTATATGCAAACCATGCACAGATATTCTCGAAATTATTTTTCTAGATTCCTTGGCACCTGAAGACCAAGCAAAGGTTTCAAGCAAGGGAACCCTTAAAGAAATCGAGAAGGCTACACAGTCATGGCTGCGTCATGCACCAGAGTCTCACAGAAGGCAGCAGGCAAGACAAGCTGCGGAAAACGCAGATAGCTTGTGATACCATAACCTAAGAACTTTTTTGCAAACTGAAAACATTTTTTTCGTCATGCATCATTTGAAGCCCCTTGTGATACTGCGAGTTCTAACTGTGGCGAAAACTGTTTCAAATGTTGTTTTCGACCCTACATGATCTGTGATACTTTGTGATACCATGTGCTGCTAAGACTGCATATTAATCTTCCTGTTGTTTTTCTGTCGCGCATTACCCTTGACGTTTTGTTACTGTGTGCAAAATACTATGACACCAACACGTCAGTTTTTTTTGTTTGTTTTTTCATACATTGCTGCCCGTTTGCGGAGTATATATATATGCAGATTACTGTTAAAATTCGAATTCAGCATTTATTTCCAGTGTTTTTAGTAGTTATATATATATATATATAATGTACGTATGTACGTGTGTGTGGGGGGTAAAGAGGCTGATATATCAGATGGCTACTCTGTTGCAAAAAAGCAAAACAAATGAGACGTGGACAACTGATCACAAGGAAGTCAACAAAAATTTGTTTACTTAGTGGTGAATTTAGCACGAAAACTACAACACGCTATGATATTTAAAAGTGGTTAACTTTTCGACAGTGGCATTGTTTTCGTCAGGACAAAAGTGTTCGAAATTTAGAAAATTTATAGCAGTTCTGTTCTGACGTGGACAGTGCCACTGCCAAAATGTTAACGGCCTTTAAATGTCTCATAGCATGTTGTAGTTTTCGTGCTAAATTCGCCACTAAATAAACTAGTTTTTTTTACTTCCCTGTGATCAGTTGTCCACGTCTCATTTGTTTTGCTTTTTTGCAACAGAGTAGCCATCTGATATATCAGCCTCTCTATCCTATACATACATATGTGAGTGTGGTGTCTTTTATATATGCGACACTTTGTGACCAGTCGAAGCAGAAGCTGCGAACGCTATTAGCTTATCTATTGCGTAGTGCATTTTGTGATACCACGTGCAAATGTCTCTTGAAAACATGCTATTGATTGTGTGCAACACCTTAAGTGTCACATGTTGTGTTTAACGTTCTTCAGTATGGTCGCTAAGTTTTGTGTGTAGTACACGTCATATGCATAGCTTCACTAACCATCTACCTCCTTTAGGCATCAAGGCATACCATACAGCATCTATTTTTTCCTCACACATTATACCTATAGTGTTGTTTAAAATGCACAACGGTGGAAAATAATTTGTGTTCTAATTGCATTCACATTCTCTCTTGTTCAGTTTTTTCTTTTCTTGGATACAGCTTTGTATCCAGAATTTTTGTTTATACAAGTTATTCTTATCATATATTCATGCTAGTCAATGATGGAGGGAGGGTGGCAGTGTATTTTTAGACAACAAATGTTAGTGCATCCAGTGCAGGGAAAGTGCAATTTTTTTAGCGTTCTGTATGAGAAGTTATACACGTGTACTCATTTCTGGCATTAAGTATTGCAAATAAATTCTAATAAATATATATGTGAACGTTCACTGTCTCTAAACTGCATGTAACCGACAAATTTGATCTCCACTTTTAACGGTGGAATAATTTAGTAAAATAAGTAAAATAATTTCAAGCTATAAATCCAGGTAGAGCAGATCCATAGAGAGCCCCAAGTTGCTCCCTCAATGGTCGCACGGGACGTTCGTGGCACTTCCTGGAAAGATACTTGGGAGTTTCACTGGGAGCTCATGGGGACTAGCACGGAACGAACTGATGCAGTCCCAGGGACGTGCGCATTGTCCCAAGAGGGACGTCCCTTTTTAATCCCCGGGACAGACTTGTGTTATCTGGGCAGTAGCGTTTTTTTCCTAGCGTGGGTATTTTCGTTCGACGCATGCGTAGGGAATGAAACATCGAATCTGTTCGTGTGAAAATAAACACAATGACTCACACATGGCTCCTGCTGTATAAACCATGTGGGATACATATCGTTAGCAAATTCATTCAATTCTCATTGATTAGCTTTCCTCGGAGATGAAAAGAACCATCCTAGGACGCGTGGCAGGTAGCATTACATCATTTCCGTGGTGTAGTGGTTATCACGTGTGCTTCACACGCACAATGTCCTCGGTTCGGTCCCGAGCGGAAACAGGTACCCAGTAGCGTTTTTGTCCTAGCGCGGGTATTTTCGTTCGACGCATGCGTAGGGAATGAAACAACGAATCTGTTCGTGTGAAAATAAACAATGATTCACACATGGTTCCTGCTGTATAAACCATGTGGGATACATATCGTTAGCAAATTCATTCAATTCTCATTGATTAGCTTTCCTCGGAGATGAAAAGAACCATCCTAGGACGCGTGGCAGGTAGCATTACATCATTTCCGTGGTGTAGTGGTTATCACGTGTGCTTCACACGCACAATGTCCTCGGTTCGGTCCCGAGCGGAAACAGGTACCCAGTAGCGTTTTTGTCCTAGAGCGGGTATTTTCGTTCGACGCATGCGTAGGGAATGAAACAACGAATCTGTTCGTGTGAAAATAAACAGAATGATTCACACATGGTTCCTGCTGTATAAACCACGTGGGATACATATCGTTAGCAAATTCATTCAATTCTCGTTTATTAGCTTTCGTCGGAGATGAAAAGAGCCATCCTAAGACGCGTGGCAGGTAGCATTACATCGTTTCCGTGGTGTAGTGGTTATCACGTGTGCTTCACACGCACAAGGTCCTCGGTTCGATCCCGAGCGGAAACAGGTACCCAGTAGCGTTTTTGTCCTAGCGCGGGTATTTTCGTTCGACGCATGCGTAGGGAATGAAACAACGAATCTGTTCGTGTGAAAATAAACAGAATGATTCACACATGGTTCCTGCTGTATAAACCACGTGGGATACATATCGTTAGCAAATTCATTCAATTCTCATTGATTAGCTTTCCTCGGAGATGAAAAGAACCATCCTAGGACGCGTGGCAGGTAGCATTACATCGTATCCGTGGTGTAGTGGTTATCACGTGTGCTTCACACGCACAAGGTCCTCGGTTCGATCCCGAGCGGAAACAGGTACGCAGTAGTGTTTTTGTCCTTGCGCGGGTAGTTTCGTTCGACGCATACCTAGGGAATGACAGAAAAAATCTGCTCGTGTGAGAATAAACACAACCATTCACACGTGGTTCCCCCTGTATAAGCCACGTGGGATACGTATCGTTAGCAAATGGAACCAACTCTCATTGATTAGCTTTCCTCGGAGATGAAAAGAACTGTCCTAAGACATGTGGCAGATAGTATTAAATCGTTTCCGTGGTGTAGTGGTTATCACGTGTGCTTCACACGCACAAGGTCCTCGGTTGGATTCCGGGCGCAAACAGGTACGCAGTAGTGTTTTTGTCCTTGCGCGGGTATTTTCGTTCGACGCATACCTAGGGAATGAAAGAAAAAATCTGCTCGTGTGGGAATAAACACAACCATTCACACGTGGTTCCTCCTGTATAAGCCACGTGGGATACGTATCGTTAGCAAATTGAACCAACTCTCATTGATTAGCTTTCCTCGGAGATGAAAAGAACTGTCCTAAGACATGTGGCAGGTAGTATTACATCGTTTCCGTGGTGTAGTGGCTATCACGTGTGCTTCACACGCACAAGGTCCTCGGTTCGATCCCGAGCGGAAACAGGTACGCAGTAGTGTTTTTGTCCTTGCGCGGGTATTTTCGTTCGACGCATACCTAGGGAATGAAAGAAAAAATCTGCTCGTGTGAGAATAAACACAACCATTCACACGTGGTTCCTCCTGTATAAGCCACGTGGGATACGTATCGTTAGCAAATTGAACCAACTCTCATTGATTAGCTTTCCTCGGAGATGAAAAGAACTGTCCTAAGACATGTGGCAGGTAGTATTGCATCGTTTCCGTGGTGTAGTGGCTATCACGTGTGCTTCACACGCACAAGGTCCTCGGTTCGATCCCGAGCGGAAACAGGTACGCAGTAGTGTTTTTGTCCTTGCGCGGGTATTTTCGTTCGACGCATACCTAGGGAATGAAAGAAAAAATCTGCTCGTGTGAGAATAAACACAACCATTCACACGTGGTTCCTCCTGTATAAGCCACGTGGGATACGTATCGTTAGCAAATTGAACCAACTCTCATTGATTAGCTTTCCTCGGAGATGAAAAGAACTGTCCTAAGACATGTGGCAGGTAGTATTGCATCGTTTCCGTGGTGACATACGTGGTTTCGAGCTTCGCGATGCTGTGGTGAAGGTCGTGGCGTACGCGGATGACCTTGCATTTCTCGTGACAGACAAGCCAAGTGTTGTCAAAGTTATTCACGAACTTCATGTGTTTGGTCAAGTCTCTGGGGCACGTCTAAACAAGGACAAATCTCTGGGGATATGGTGCGGTCAATGGGGAACAGCCCCGGAATTCTTTTGTGGCGTTCAGTGGCAAACCCGTGGTCCTTGCTACCTTGGGGTCCCGTTAGACAAAAGTTGTAACACGACCTCCTTGTGGTCGGAGCGATTACAAAACATTAGGACACATGCTTCGACCTGGAAAAAACAAGATATGTCAATGTTTCAACGAGCTTCTGTGTGCAATGTTTTTCTGGCCGCTAAGCTGATTTACCTCTTGCAAGTTCTGCAATGCTCCCGCAAAATTATACATCGTTGTCATCGCATATTTGCCACCACAATATGGTGTTCAACGTTCGAAAGGATGCGAAGACAAAACCTGTTCAAGAAAGTCAAGGACGGCGGACTAGGCTTACAGCATCTCTACATCAAGCAACTCGTCATGAGACTGTTTTTTTATAGGCAGAGTTCACACCCGATTCTGGAAACCATCAAGCGGGCCCTTGCGTACAACTACATTCCCGATATATATGTTGGGTTTCACGAAGAAAGTCTACGCTTAAGCGGGTTCTACAAAGAGGTTGTCGAGAGCCTAAACTTCTTGAAGGCTAGATTCAGCTTAGAGTACCTCTTTTCTGTCGCCAAGAAAACGTTGGTAGCTCATCTTCTCGATGTACTCTTTCCTGTGCCCATCTACCGTCAAATCCCCTCCGGATGGCACGGCACGGATGTATTGTGCAGAGTCAGGAAGATGCCGGTCAAGCCCAACATGAAGTCATTTTTCTTTAAATTACACACGTCCACACTGCCCGTGAAAGCTTGGCTTCAACAGAAGGGATTCTATGTTCCGTGGTCCGTGAATTGCAGATTTTGCAACACGCCCGAGACTGTCGATCACCTTTTTCTGGACTGCACAGAAGCGTTATTCTTTTGGGATGACTTACAGTTCAAAGTCCTTAAGCGCCGTCTTTCGCTTAATCCTCACACTATCCGCTTCCTCCCATTACGCCCCGGTGAAAATGTGAGATACGATATCGTTCTTCTTGTTGCCATGTACTGTTTGTGGAAGCTTCGTATGGCCGATAGGAACGAAGAGCCCTTGTGTCCTCCTATGAAATATTTCAAAGCCGAACTACTGCAGGTAAAGTTAGCTTGTACTCAGCTCTTAGAAGTGCCTGAGTGGTTAGATACAGTCTGCGAAAGGCTGAATGTTTTGTAGAAATTGTGTTATTAACGTGTCCGGTATAGAGGAGAAACATCGTATTCTCTCTCTGTGATTTTGTCGTATTGTGTATGGTATTGTGAGGTATTGAGTCGACGTGACTCAGAGTAGTATGCTCTGAAAAATAAAGGTGGAAAAGAAAAAAAAATTTCCGTGGTGTAGTGGCTATCACGTGTGCTTCACACGCACAAGGTCCTCGGTTCGATCCCGAGCGGAAACAGGTACGCACTAGTGTTTTTGTCCTTGCGCGGGTATTTTCGTTCGACGCATACCTAGGGAATGAAAGAAAAAATCTGCTCGTGTGAGAATAAACACAACCATTCACACGTGGTTCCTCCTGTATAAGCCACGTGGGATACGTATCGTTAGCAAATTGAACCAACTCTCATTGATTAGCTTTCCTCGGAGATGAAAAGAACTGTCCTAAGACATGTGGCAGGTAGTATTACATCGTTTCCGTGGTGTAGTGGCTATCACGTGTGCTTCACACGCACAAGGTCCTCGGTTCGATCCCGAGCGGAAACAGGTACGCAGTAGTGTTTTTGTCCTTGCGCGGGTATTTTCGTTCGACGCATACCTAGGGAATGAAAGAAAAAATCTGCTCGTGTGAGAATAAACACAACCATTCACACGTGGTTCCTCCTGTATAAGCCACGTGGGATACGTATCGTTAGCAAATTGAACCAACTCTCATTGATTAGCTTTCCTCGGAGATGAAAAGAACTGTCCTAAGACATGTGGCAGGTAGTATTACATCGTTTCCGTGGTGTAGTGGCTATCACGTGTGCTTCACACGCACAAGGTCCTCGGTTCGATCCCGAGCGGAAACAGGTACGCAGTAGTGTTTTTGTCCTTGCGCGGGTATTTTCGTTCGACGCATACCTAGGGAATGAAAGAAAAAATCTGCTCGTGTGAGAATAAACACAACCATTCACACGTGGTTCCTCCTGTATAAGCCACGTGGGATACGTATCGTTAGCAAATTGAACCAACTCTCATTGATTAGCTTTCCTCGGAGATGAAAAGAACTGTCCTAAGACATGTGGCAGGTAGTATTAAATCGTTTCCGTGGTGTAGTGGCTATCACGTGTGCTTCACACGCACAAGGTCCTCGGTTCGATCCCGAGCGGAAACAGGTACGCACTAGTGTTTTTGTCCTTGCGCGGGTATTTTCGTTCGACGCATACCTAGGGAATGAAAGAAAAAATCTGCTCGTGTGAGAATAAACACAACCATTCGCACGGGGTTCCTCCTGTATAAGCCACGTGGGATACGTATCGTTAGCAAATGGAACCAACTCTCATTGATTAGCTTTCCTCGGAGATGAAAAGAACTGTCCTAAGACATGTGGCAGGTAGTATTACATCGTTTCCGTGGTGTAGTGGCTATCACGTGTGCTTCACACGCACAAGGTCCTCGGTTCGATCCCGAGCGGAAACAGGTACGCACTAGTGTTTTTGTCCTTGCGCGGGTATTTTCGTTCGACGCATACCTAGGGAATGAAAGAAAAAATCTGCTCGTGTGAGAATAAACACAACCATTCACACGTGGTTCCTCCTGTATAAGCCACGTGGGATACGTATCGTTAGCAAATTGAACCAACTCTCATTGATTAGCTTTCCTCGGAGATGAAAAGAACTGTCCTAAGACATGTGGCAGGTAGTATTACATCGTTTCCGTGGTGTAGTGGCTATCACGTGTGCTTCACACGCACAAGGTCCTCGGTTCGATCCCGAGCGGAAACAGGTACGCAGTAGTGTTTTTGTCCTTGCGCGGGTATTTTCGTTCGACGCATACCTAGGGAATGAAAGAAAAAATCTGCTCGTGTGAGAATAAACACAACCATTCACACGTGGTTCCTCCTGTATAAGCCACGTGGGATACGTATCGTTAGCAAATTGAACCAACTCTCATTGATTAGCTTTCCTCGGAGATGAAAAGAACTGTCCTAAGACATGTGGCAGGTAGTATTACATCGTTTCCGTGGTGTAGTGGCTATCACGTGTGCTTCACACGCACAAGGTCCTCGGTTCGATCCCGAGCGGAAACAGGTACGCAGTAGTGTTTTTGTCCTTGCGCGGGTATTTTCGTTCGACGCATACCTAGGGAATGAAAGAAAAAATCTGCTCGTGTGAGAATAAACACAACCATTCACACGTGGTTCCTCCTGTATAAGCCACGTGGGATACGTATCGTTAGCAAATTGAACCAACTCTCATTGATTAGCTTTCCTCGGAGATGAAAAGAACTGTCCTAAGACATGTGGCAGGTAGTATTACATCGTTTCCGTGGTGTAGTGGCTATCACGTGTGCTTCACACGCACAAGGTCCTCGGTTCGATCCCGAGCGGAAACAGGTACGCAGTAGTGTTTTTGTCCTTGCGCGGGTATTTTCGTTCGACGCATACCTAGGGAATGAAAGAAAAAATCTGCTCGTGTGAGAATAAACACAACCATTCACACGTGGTTCCTCCTGCATAAGCCACGTGGGATACGTATCGTTAGCAAATTGAACCAACTCTCATTGATTAGCTTTCCTCGGAGATGAAAAGAACTGTCCTAAGACATGTGGCAGGTAGTATTACATCGTTTCCGTGGTGTAGTGGCTATCACGTGTGCTTCACACGCACAAGGTCCTCGGTTCGATCCCGAGCGGAAACAGGTACGCAGTAGTGTTTTTGTCCTTGCGCGGGTATTTTCGTTCGACGCATACTTAGGGAATGAAAGAAAAAATCTGCTCGTGTGAGAATAAACACAACCATTCACACGTGGTTCCTCCTGTATAAGCCACGTGGGATACGTATCGTTAGCAAATTGAACCAACTCTCATTGATTAGCTTTCCTCGGAGATGAAAAGAACTGTCCTAAGACATGTGGCAGGTAGTATTGCATCGTTTCCGTGGTGTAGTGGGGCTTCTTGCTTCCGGTTTCGTACGGAACGGTCGCAGGTAACATGAGCTCCGATGGAGTGACAACAACGGCTAGGCTTAGCCGGGAAAACGGTGTGAATATGAAGACAACGGAATGCCAGGAGTACAGAATTTTTCTTCCGAGTTTGCCTGCTGGAAAAGTTGGAAAAAATACTGTTGTGCTGCATGGTGACATCACCGGACGACCCTACTGCAAGGAAGACTTCAAACCTGCGCTGAAAGAACTGATCAAAGGTACGGAAATCGCGGCGTTTGGTGTTTATCAGTTGAACCATATCTGGCTTTTAACGACGCACAACGAGGAAACAAAACAGAAGCTACTCAATGCAAAAGAATGCATTGTGAAGGGGAAGCGCTGCTTGATTATCGACTGTTGTCAACAGGAAATCGTAGCGAAGCTGCACTGGTTGCCTTATCATGTACCCGACGACAGTGTAAGGAAGGCTTTTGAGGTGTTCGGACAGGAAATAATCGTCAGTCGAGAAAAATGGACCGACGACTACTTTCATGACGTTGAATCGACAACAAGGGTACTTAAAATGAAACTCAAAGAAGGCGTGACGGTGGACATTATCCCTCACCAGATGAGGTTGTGTGGGAAATCGGTTCTTGTGTCAATACCTGGAAGACTCCCCCTATGCCTGCGGTGCAGGGAGCTGGGTCATGTCAGGAGACAATGTAGGGCTCCGAGATGTAGTAAATGTCGACGATATGGACATGATGATGAAAGCTGTGTACGCTCCTATGCGTCTGTAACGAAGGAGGTGCGTGAAGAAGCTGATGAGAACCTCATGGACGAGGCCGATATGGAAGAAATTCAACCTGACAAACAAGAGGCGGATAAGGAGGGTGATGCAGTAACCGGTGCGACCAGCAGTAAAGTCGACGATGACAGAAAGCTCCTTGAAGCGCAAGTAACAACGCATGAAGAAGATCTGCGGGACGTTCATTCTACTAGCTTCAGCGAACAGAGTTGTGAGGAGGAACATACCGAGCTGGACAGTGAAAAAAAGGAAGAAATAAGAAGTGATCAGGCATTACAAGAGGAAACCGTAGAAGATTGGAAGAACACCTTAACTCCAGTGGAGTCATGGGCCTCACGGAAGAGGACAGGTGGGAAGTTCAAAAAACATGTAAAACCAAATATACCATACGACCCAAGGGATCGTGGGAAAGCTCAGATACAGCAAAACAACAATGACGGCTAAGTTATTAGTAGCAACTTTAAACGTTGTAAGCTTAATCTCCAGGAAACGAAAACAGTGGCTACTGGACTTACTGATTAAACAGAAAATTGATATAATGTGCATCCAAGAAACCAAGATCACGTCAGTGGAGGAAGAGGATTATCTCATCCAGTTTTTCAAACAGAGCTTTCAAGTTTTCCATTCACGTGCTAGCAGCGGGAGTGGGGGAACGGCAATCCTTGTGCGCAGGAATGAATGGCTGCGAGTCATCCCCGATATAGGACACGACGAAGGTGGGAGGGTCAGTGCAGTGGACTGCTTGGTGAACGATGATATGATTAGATTTATTTCGATCTACGCCCCGAATGACGCCTCCGAGCGAAAGCAATTCTTCCGCTATCTCAAGGATTTCTTGGATACCCCAGCAAAAGTTTTCCTGTGTGGCGACTTTAACTGTGTGTTGACAGTGTCAGATAAGACTGGGAAAGGTGCGATTAACGATGGTAGCACAAGTGAACTGAGGAAAATCATCGAGGAAAACAACCTTATTGATTTTATGTATGTTGCTCCTCAATGCAAGGTGAAATACACACACTGGCAGGGCACCAGTCACGCGAGGCTCGACAGAATCTATGTTTCTGATGAGACAGATACGGCAGACGCGAGGTACAACGTCACGCCACTCTTCATGTCTGACCATGGGTTGGTTACGGCGGAACTAACTAGACTGCAAAACAGGGTAACACGAAAGAGTAGTGATCTTCCATGGAAATTCAACGAAAGCATACTGGAGGACGAAAGTTTCATCGCGGAGATTAAAGAGAAAATAAGAGAAGTGATAGAAGAAAGCGTGGACGCCTGTCGCTGGGAGTTATTTAAGGCGGACGTTAAAAGAATTGCTGTCCGGTACAGTCAGCTAAGAGCAGCTGAAAGAAGAGCAGAAGAAAAGGCGATGGTAGACACCTTAAAGATGCTGGTGGTTGAGGAAGAACGAAACCCTGGTATGTTCATTGAGGATATACGTCAATGCAAAAACAGTATCTTCAAGTTGAAGTTAGAGCACTACCGAGGTGCAATGATCAGAAGCAGAGTAACGACGTTAGAAAGTGAGGAGAGGCCAGCTAAAGTATTTAGAACGTTGGAGAAGAAACGGGCTAATAACAATTCTATAAGAAGAATAAGGAAAGGGTCAGAAGTTATTGAAGACGCCTCTCGGATCGAAGAAGAATTCCTGAATACGTATCAAAACCTGTTTGAAGAACAGTGTTCGGTAAGAGAAAACTTTGGTCAGTATAGTGCCATGCTCTCAAAAATCAGCGAGGAGAAAAGGGATGTAATTAATGCTCCCATAACAAAGTCGGAAGTGGAAAGAGCTATCAAGAAGCTCAAGAAAAACAAAGCGCCCGGCATCGACGGCATAGGCTCCAGTTTCTACATTAAATTCTGCGAGGACCTCGCTCCTGTTATAGTGAATGTGTTTGATGATATACACAGCAGGAAACTTCTTCCACCTTCCATGAGACGCGCTTTGGTAGTACTTATTCCAAAGAAGACACAACACGAGCAAATTCCTGAAGTGAGTGACTACAGGCCAATTAGCCTACTAACAACGGACTATAAAATCTTGGCAAAAATCTTGGCTGAGCGTCTCGCGTATGTACTTCGTGACATCATTGGCGAACACCAGACGTATGGCATCAAGGGACGATCGATCGCAACAAACCTTCATATGATGAGAACAATTTGTGAGGTTGCTAGCACAACGGGTCCCGCTTCAGCAGTTTTACAAGCAGACCTAAGCAGAGCATTTGATCGTGTACGACATGATTTCCTGTTTGCATTGCTTCGGTGGTGCGAGGTCGGGGATTACGTACAAAACTGGGTAGAAATCTGCTACAAGGAACTAGTTATGAACCTTCTCATCAACGGCGAGAAAACGAAGAGCATCCCACTACAGCGATCAGTGAGACAGGGGTGCCCGTTATCTCCTGTACTACTCGCCTTGTATCTTGAGCCGCTCTGCAGAAAGATTATAAATGACGAATTGATTCAAGGTCTGCCGTTGCAGCAGATAGAAATAAAACTTATGGCGTATGCGGATGATGTGGCCGTCATATGTACTTCCAAAAGCCAGATTGCCAGGGCAGTGGGACACATCAAGAATTTCTGCGCTGCATCGGGAGCTGCCCTCAATCTGAAAAAAACGTTTGGTTCATGGTTAGGACAATGGGACAGCGCACCGAGAGATTTCGTGGGCGCAACCTGGTCGACTGCGGTGGGAAGATACCTCGGTATCCGATTTACAACAATGGCTGTACTCAAAGAAGATTGGCAGGCCAGGATCAGAGGTCTCCAAACACAGCTGCGTCATTGGAATGGCAGAAGAATATCGGTTTTCAACCGTAGTTTCGTTTGTAACACGGCGTTATACCCAGTGGTACTCTACCATGCACAGGTTGGTCCGTGCGATTCAGCAACCACGCACAAAGTGCACCGAACTTTTGCGACGTTTATATGGAATTCGCAAATGGAGAAAATGCGAAGGGAGAATCTCTTTCATCCCCTATCCCAAGGCGGTCTCGGGCTAGTCAACGTTGCTGTGAAGTTATTGGTGCATAAGTTCATTTACTTCCGAGACCAGAAGAACGAGGTACTAAGGGGAGCGATACAAAACATCGGAGCTGTCTATCTGTTGGAATGGATAGTGACCACAGCTCGTGTCCTGAAACCGTCAGCAGCTCTGCGGTTTTATAGAGATATAGCCAAAGCTGTCCGATTCTTCACTGAAAGATATTCTTGGGAATATCTATCATCAGTAAAAAAGAAGAAACTTTATTGGGACACTATCAGCCTGTTGCTGCCGCTTCCCCGTTATAGAAGCGTTCGGTTGGGGAAAGAAGCAGATGTTCTGTGCAGAGTTAGAAGCTTCCCGGTGTCAACATCGGCCAAGGATTTCTTTTGGTCATTTCATACGGAAACATTGCCCGTCAAAGTGTGGCGGAAAAGCAAAGGTTTCTTCGTCCCGTGGTCACTCCGGTGTGACAGCTGCTATCAAGAGGATGAAACCCTTCCGCACGTCTTTATGGGATGCCGGAAAGCTATTCAGTTCTGGGCGGCGTTAACAACCTTCGTCGGATCAGACACACAACTGGAATGGAATGACCTCAGGTTCCTCAGGGTTAGCAGTGACAAATGCGAGGGGGCGATGGACATTATTGTGCTTCTCGGACTATATGCGATTTGGAGACATAGGATGGAATTCTATAATTGTGTGGCGGACATCAGGTCTCCATGGAATGTGTTCGTAAGTGCACTGATCGCCACAATCAGCGTGATAGAAGCAAAAGATCTGGACGCAGGACGACCTTGGCTGAAGCTAAAGGAGAGGTTGAGGAAAGCTCCATATCCGCGGTGGTAGGAACTGCAGGGGAACCAGAAATGACTGAATAGTCATGGAACGAGGCAGCGCACAGTATAGGAGCTCTACGAGCAACTTCTGTCGCACACAAGCTTGCTTTTAGACAAGGGGTCTCACGCCCGCATCTTTCTCGCTCCAGGGAGCGAAAAAAAAAAAAAGTGTGTGTACAATGTGGTTTTAAATAAATGATTTAAAAAAAAAAAGTTTCCGTGGTGTAGTGGCTATCACGTGTGCTTCACACGCACAAGGTCCTCGGTTCGATCCCGAGCGGAAACAGGTACGCAGTAGTGTTTTTGTCCTTGCGCGGGTATTTTCGTTCGACGCATACCTAGGGAATGAAAGAAAAAATCTGCTCGTGTGAGAATAAACACAACCATTCACACGTGGTTCCTCCTGTATAAGCCACGTGGGATACGTATCGTTAGCAAATTGAACCAACTCTCATTGATTAGCTTTCCTCGGAGATGAAAAGAACTGTCCTAAGACATGTGGCAGGTAGTATTACATCGTTTCCGTGGTGTAGTGGCTATCACGTGTGCTTCACACGCACAAGGTCCTCGGTTCGATCCCGAGCGGAAACAGGTACGCAGTAGTGTTTTTGTCCTTGGGCGGGTATTTTCGTTCGACGCATACCTAGGGAATGAAAGAAAAAATCTGCTCGTGTGAGAATAAACACAACCATTCACACGTGGTTCCTCCTGTATAAGCCACGTGGGATACGTATCGTTAGCAAATTGAACCAACTCTCATTGATTAGCTTTCCTCGGAGATGAAAAGAACTGTCCTAAGACATGTGGCAGGTGGTATTGCATCGTTTCCGTGGTGACATACGTGGTTTCGAGCTTCGCGATGCTGTGGTGAAGGTCGTGGCGTACGCGGATGACCTTGCATTTCTCGTGACAGACAAGCCAAGTATTGTCAAAGTTATTCACGAACTTCATGTGTTTGGTCAAGTCTCTGGGGCACGTCTAAACAAGGACAAATCTCTGGGGATATGGTGCGGTCAATGGGGAACAGCCCCGGAATTCTTTTGTGGCGTTCAGTGGCAAACCCGTGGTCCTTGCTACCTTGGGGTCCCGTTAGACAAAAGTTGTAACACGACCTCCTTGTGGTCGGAGCGATTACAAAACATTAGGACACATGCTTCGACCTGGAAAAAACAAGATATGTCAGTGTTTCAACGAGCTTCTGTGTGCAATGTTTTTCTGGCCGCTAAGCTGATTTACCTCTTGCAAGTTCTGCAATGCTCCCGCAAAATTATACATCGTTGTCATCGCATATTTGCCACCACAATATGGTGTTCAACGTTCGAAAGGATGCGAAGACAAAACCTGTTCAAGAAAGTCAAGGACGGCGGACTAGGCTTACAGCATCTCTACATCAAGCAACTCGTCATGAGACTGTTTTTTTATAGGCAGAGTTCACACCCGATTCTGGAAACCATCAAGCGGGCCCTTGCGTACAACTACATTCCCGATATATATGTTGGGTTTCACGAAGAAAGTCTACGCTTAAGCGGGTTCTACAAAGAGGTTGTCGAGAGCCTAAACTTCTTGAAGGCTAGATTCAGCTTAGAGTACCTCTTTTCTGTCGCCAAGAAAACGTTGGTAGCTCATCTTCTCGATGTACTCTTTCCTGTGCCCATCTACCGTCAAATCCCCTCCGGATGGCACGGCACGGATGTATTGTGCAGAGTCAGGAAGATGCCGGTCAAGCCCAACATGAAGTCATTTTTCTTTAAATTACACACGTCCACACTGCCCGTGAAAGCTTGGCTTCAACAGAAGGGATTCTATGTTCCGTGGTCCGTGAATTGCAGATTTTGCAACACGCCCGAGACTGTCGATCACCTTTTTCTGGACTGCACAGAAGCGTTATTCTTTTGGGATGACTTACAGTTCAAAGTCCTTAAGCGCCGTCTTTCGCTTAATCCTCACACTATCCGCTTCCTCCCATTACGCCCCGGTGAAAATGTGAGATACGATATCGTTCTTCTTCTTGCCATGTACTGTTTGTGGAAGCTTCGTATGGCCGATAGGAACGAAGAGCCCTTGTGTCCTCCTATGAAATATTTCAAAGCCGAACTACTGCAGGTAAAGTTAGCTTGTACTCAGCTCTTAGAAGTGCCTGAGTGGTTAGATACAGTCTGCGAAAGGCTGAATGTTTTGTAGAAATTGTGTTATTAACGTGTCCGGTATAGAGGAGAAACATCGTATTCTCTCTCTGTGATTTTGTCGTATTGTGTATGGTATTGTGAGGTATTGAGTCGACGTGACTCAGAGTAGTATGCTCTGAAAAATAAAGGTGGAAAAGAAAAAAAAATTTCCGTGGTGTAGTGGCTATCACGTGTGCTTCACACGCACAAGGTCCTCAGTTCGATCCCGAGCGGAAACAGGTACGCACTAGTGTTTTTGTCCTTGCGCGGGTATTTTCGTTCGACGCATACCTAGGGAATGAAAGAAAAAATCTGCTCGTGTGAGAATAAACACAACCATTCACACGTGGTTCCTCCTGTATAAGCCACGTGGGATACGTATCGTTAGCAAATTGAACCAACTCTCATTGATTAGCTTTCCTCGGAGATGAAAAGAACTGTCCTAAGACATGTGGCAGGTAGTATTACATCGTTTCCGTGGTGTAGTGGCTATCACGTGTGCTTCACACGCACAAGGTCCTCGGTTCGATCCCGAGCGGAAACAGGTACGCAGTAGTGTTTTTGTCCTTGCGCGGGTATTTTCGTTCGACGCATACCTAGGGAATGAAAGAAAAAATCTGCTCGTGTGAGAATAAACACAACCATTCACACGTGGTTCCTCCTGCATAAGCCACGTGGGATACGTATCGTTAGCAAATTGAACCAACTCTCATTGATTAGCTTTCCTCGGAGATGAAAAGAACTGTCCTAAGACATGTGGCAGGTAGTATTACATCGTTTCCGTGGTGTAGTGGCTATCACGTGTAATTCACACGCACAAGGTCCTCGGTTCGATCCCGAGCGGAAACAGGTACGCAGTAGTGTTTTTGTCCTTGCGCGGGTATTTTCGTTCGACGCATACCTAGGGAATGAAAGAAAAAATCTGCTCGTGTGAGAATAAACACAACCATTCACACGTGGTTCCTCCTGTATAAGCCACGTGGGATACGTATCGTTAGCAAATTGAACCAACTCTCATTGATTAGCTTTCCTCGGAGATGAAAAGAACTGTCCTAAGACATGTGGCAGGTAGTATTACATCGTTTCCGTGGTGTAGTGGCTATCACGTGTGCTTCACACGCACAAGGTCCTCGGTTCGATCCCGAGCGGAAACAGGTACGCAGTAGTGTTTTTGTCCTTGCGCGGGTATTTTCGTTCGACGCATACCTAGGGAATGAAAGAAAAAATCTGCTCGTGTGAGAATAAACACAACCATTCACACGTGGTTCCTCCTGTATAAGCCACGTGGGATACGTATCGTTAGCAAATTGAACCAACTCTCATTGATTAGCTTTCCTCGGAGATGAAAAGAACTGTCCTAAGACATGTGGCAGGTAGTATTACATCGTTTCCGTGGTGTAGTGGCTATCACGTGTGCTTCACACGCACAAGGTCCTCGGTTCGATCCCGAGCGGAAACAGGTACGCAGTAGTGTTTTTGTCCTTGCGCGGGTATTTTCGTTCGACGCATACCTAGGGAATGAAAGAAAAAATCTGCTCGTGTGAGAATAAACACAACCATTCACACGTGGTTCCTCCTGTATAAGCCACGTGGGATACGTATCGTTAGCAAATTGAACCAACTCTCATTGATTAGCTTTCCTCGGAGATGAAAAGAACTGTCCTAAGACATGTGGCAGGTAGTATTACATCGTTTCCGTGGTGTAGTGGCTATCACGTGTGCTTCACACGCACAAGGTCCTCGGTTCGATCCCGAGCGGAAACAGGTACGCAGTAGTGTTTTTGTCCTTGCGCGGGTATTTTCGTTCGACGCATACCTAGGGAATGAAAGAAAAAATCTGCTCGTGTGAGAATAAACACAACCATTCACACGTGGTTCCTCCTGCATAAGCCACGTGGGATACGTATCGTTAGCAAATTGAACCAACTCTCATTGATTAGCTTTCCTCGGAGATGAAAAGAACTGTCCTAAGACATGTGGCAGGTAGTATTACATCGTTTCCGTGGTGTAGTGGCTATCACGTGTGCTTCACACGCACAAGGTCCTCGGTTCGATCCCGAGCGGAAACAGGTACGCAGTAGTGTTTTTGTCCTTGCGCGGGTATTTTCGTTCGACGCATACCTAGGGAATGAAAGAAAAAATCTGCTCGTGTGAGAATAAACACAACCATTCACACGTGGTTCCTCCTGTATAAGCCACGTGGGATACGTATCGTTAGCAAATTGAACCAACTCTCATTGATTAGCTTTCCTCGGAGATGAAAAGAACTGTCCTAAGACATGTGGCAGGTAGTATTACATCGTTTCC
Source organism: Ornithodoros turicata (assembly GCF_037126465.1). NCBI lineage: Eukaryota > Metazoa > Arthropoda > Arachnida > Ixodida > Argasidae > Ornithodoros > Ornithodoros turicata. Next base: position 165,243,868 of record NC_088201.1, read on the forward strand.
GTGGTGTAGTGGCTATCACGTGTGCTTCACACGCACAAGGTCCTCGGTTCGATCCCGAGCGGAAACAGGTACGCAGTAGTGTTTTTGTCCTTGCGCGGGTATTTTCGTTCGACGCATACCTAGGGAATGAAAGAAAAAATCTGCTCGTGTGAGAATAAACACAACCATTCACACGTGGTTCCTCCTGCATAAGCCACGTGGGATACGTATCGTTAGCAAATTGAACCAACTCTCATTGATTAGCTTTCCTCGGAGATGAAAAGAACTGTCCTAAGACATGTGGCAGGTAGTATTACATCGTTTCCGTGGTGTAGTGGTTATCACGTGTGCTTCACACGCACAAGGTCTTCGGTTCGATCCCGAGCGGAAACAGGTACGCACTAGTGTTTTTGTCCTTGCGCGGGTATTTTCGTTCGACGCATACCTAGGGAATGAAAGAAAAAATCTGCTCGTGTGAGAATAAACACAACCATTCACACGTGGTTCCTCCTGTATAAGCCACGTGGGATACGTATCGTTAGCAAATTGAACCAACTCTCATTGGTTAGCTTTCCTCGGAGATGAAAAGAACTGTCCTAAGACATGTGGCAGGTAGTATTACATCGTTTCCGTGGTGTAGTGGTGATCACGTGTGCTTCACACGCACAAGGTCCTCGGTTCGATCCCGAGCGGAAACAGGTACGCAGTAGTGTTTTTGCCCTTGCGCGGGTATTTTCGTTCGACGCATACCTAGGGAATGAAAGAAAAAATCTGCTCGTGTGAGAATAAACACAACCATTCACACGTGGTTCCTCCTATATAAGCCACGTGGGATACGTATCGTTAGCAAATGGAACCAACTCTCATTGATTAGCTTTCCTCGGAGATGAAAAGAACTGTCCTAAGACATGTGGCAGGTAGTCTTACATCGTTTCCGTGGTGTAGTGGTGATCACGTGTGCTTCACACGCACAAGGTCCTCGGTTCGATCCCGAGCGGAAACAGGAACGCAGTAGTGTTTTTGTCCTTGCGCGGGTAGTTTCGTTCGACGCATACCTAGGGAATGAAAGAAAAAATCTGCTCGTGTGAGAATAAAAACAACCATTCACACGTGGTTCCTCCTGTATAAGCCACGTGGGATACGTATCGTTAGCAAATTGAACCAACTCTCATTGATTAGCTTTCCTCGGAGATGAAAAGAACTGTCCGAAGACATGTGGCAGGTAGTATTACATCGTTTCCGTGGTGTAGTGGCTATCACGTGTGCTTCACACGCACAAGGTCCTCGGTTCGATCCCGAGCGGAAACAGGTACGCAGTAGTGTTTTTGTCCTTGCGCGGGTATTTTCGTTCGACGCATACCTAGGGAATGAAAGAAAAAATCTGCTCGTGTGAGAATAAACACAACCATTCACACGTGGTTCCTCCTGTATAAGCCACGTGGGATACGTATCGTTAGCAAATTGAACCAACTCTCATTGATTAGCTTTCCTCGGAGATGAAAAGAACTGTCCTAAGACATGTGGCAGGTAGTATTACATCGTTTCCGTGGTGTAGTGGCTATCACGTGTGCTTCAGACGCACAAGGTCCTCGGTTCGATCCCGAGCGGAAACAGGTACGCAGTAGTGTTTTTGTCCTTGCGCGGGTAGTTTCGTTCGACGCATACCTAGGGAATGAAAGAAAAAATCTGCTCGTGTGAGAATAAAAACAACCATTCACACGTGGTTCCTCCTGTATAAGCCACGTGGGATACGTATCGTTAGCAAATTGAACCAACTCTCATTGATTAGCTTTCCTCGGAGATGAAAAGAACTGTCCTAAGACATGTGGCAGGTAGTATTACATCGTTTCCGTGGTGTAGTGGCTATCACGTGTGCTTCACACGCACAAGGTCCTCGGTTCGATCCCGAGCGGAAACAGGTACGCAGTAGTGTTTTTGTCCTTGCGCGGGTATTTTCGTTCGACGCATACCTAGGGAATGAAAGAAAAAATCTGCTCGTGTGAGAATAAACACAACCATTCACACGTGGTTCCTCCTGTATAAGCCACGTGGGATACGTATCGTTAGCAAATTGAACCAACTCTCATTGATTAGCTTTCCTCGGAGATGAAAAGAACTGTCCTAAGACATGTGGCAGGTAGTATTACATCGTTTCCGTGGTGTAGTGGCTATCACGTGTGCTTCACACGCACAAGGTCCTCGGTTCGATCCCGAGCGGAAACAGGTACGCAGTAGTGTTTTTGTCCTTGCGCGGGTATTTTCGTTCGACGCATACCTAGGGAATGAAAGAAAAAATCTGCTCGTGTGAGAATAAACACAACCATTCACACGTCGTTCCTCCTGTATAAGCCACGTGGGATACGTATCGTTAGCAAATTGAACCAACTCTCATTGATTAGCTTTCCTCGGAGATGAAAAGAACTGTCCTAAGACATGTGGCAGGTAGTATTGCATCGTTTCCGTGGTGTAGTGGTTATCACGTGTGCTTCACACGCACAAGGTCCTCGGTTCGATCCCGAGCGGAAACAGGTACGCAGTAGTGTTTTTGTCCTTGCGCAGGTAGTTTCGTTCGACGCATACCTAGGGAATGAAAGAAAAAATCTGCTCGTGTGAGAATAAACACAACCATTCACACGTGGTTCCCCCTGTATAAGCCACGTGGGATACGTATCGTTAGCAAATGGAACCAACTCTCATTGATTAGCTTTCCTCGGAGATGAAAAGAACTGTCCTAAGACATGTGGCAGGTAGTCTTCCATCGTTTCCGTGGTGTAGTGGTTATCACGTGTGCTTCACACGCACAAGGTCCTCGGTTCGATCCCGAGCGGAAACAGGTACGCAGTAGTGTTTTTGTCCTTGCGCGGGTAGTTTCGTTCGACGCATACCTAGGGAATGAAAGAAAAAATCTGCTCGTGTGAGAATAAACACAACCATTCACACGTGGTTCCCCCTGTATAAGCCACGTGGGATACGTATCGTTAGCAAATGGAACCAACTCTCATTGATTAGCTTTCCTCGGAGATGAAAAGAACTGTCCTAAGACATGTGGCAGGTAGTCTTCCATCGTTTCCGTGGTGTAGTGGTTATCACGTGTGCTTCACACGCACAAGGTCCTCGGTTCGATCCCGAGCGGAAACAGGTACGCAGTAGTGTTTTTGTCCTTGCGCGGGTAGTTTCGTTCGACGCATACCTAGGGAATGAAAGAAAAAATCTGCTCGTGTGAGAATAAACACAACCATTCACACGTGGTTCCCCCTGTATAAGCCACGTGGGATACGTATCGTTAGCAAATGGAACCAACTCTCATTGATTAGCTTTCCTCGGAGATGAAAAGAACTGTCCTAAGACATGTGGCAGGTAGTCTTACATCGTTTCTGTGGTGTAGTGGTTATCACGTGTGCTTCACACGCACAAGGTCCTCGGTTCGATCCCGAGCGGAAACAGGTACGCAGTAGTGTTTTTGTCCTTGCGCGGGTAGTTTCGTTCGACGCATACCTAGGGAATGAAAGAAAAAATCTGCTCGTGTGAGAATAAACACAACCATTCACACGTGGTTCCTCCTGTATAAGCCACGTGGGATACGTATCGTTAGCAAATGGAACCAACTCTCATTGATTAGCTTTCCTCGGAGATGAAAAGAACTGTCCTAAGACATGTGGCAGGTAGTCTTACATCGTTTCCGTGGTGTTATTTCTGCTTCCGGTGCTCGATGAGTACGGTCGCAGATGCTTCGAGCTCCGGTGGAGCGAATAGTATGGCTAGGCCTAGCCGGGTGAACGACGGAAAGGAATCTGCTTCGAAGGATACAATGGATTACAAAGCCATCATGCCGGTTGTTCCAACAGGTACCGTAACGCAGGATACTTTATTTCTGCACGCAAACCCAGAAGGGAGACCATATAATGTAAACCATTTTGGTGAAGCGCTGCGGCATGTCGTGAATAAGAAGGATATATCAAACTTTGGCGTGTGTCAGTATAATCACGTGTGGGCTATCAGTTTCAACAACGTAGAGGCCAAAGAAAAGTTGTTGGTGCAGAAAGAACTTCAGGTGAAAGGTCAAAGGTGTATCATCATTGAACCGAATAAGAAAGAAATTGAAATTAAAATCCACTGGCTCCCTGGAAACGTGCCCGATGAAGCTGTTGTGACAGGGCTAACTACTTACGGAGATGTGAAGGGAATTCGTCGTGAGAAATGGAGAGATTCCTTCTTTGAAGGAATTGACTCAACAACAAGACTGGTTACGGTTCGTCTGAAAGAGAGCATCACCGTTGATCATTTGCCACATCAAATGTACGTGGCGGGGTGCCGAGTGCTGCTAGCTGTGCAAGGGAGGCCACCGATGTGTCTGAGATGCAAACAAATAGGTCACATTCGAAAACAATGCCGCACTCCTTGGTGCAAAGTATGTAGAACCTTTGGGCACGAGGAAGATGAGTGTGTAAAAACGTATGCATCGCGAGTACGCCAGCCTGAGGGAGCCCAGTGCGAGTTGTATGTAGTGGAAGAAGACAAATCGGGGAAGCCGGGGGGTGTGCCCAACAACATGGAAAACAGTTGCTCTCTAGATGAGGAGAGTTCAGCTAATGTAGCAGGAAACATGGTGGGAAAACAGTACAACGACGAAGAAATGAGAGAAATTGATGGTGCGCAGAAGCGTAAAGGGAGCGGCAAGGACAGTAACGCTGAAACTACTGAAAACAACGAAAACCATGGATGGAATCTTGTGAGAGAGAAAAAGCGAAAGGCGAATGAGAGTACTTCGCTAAAGCCACAGGCAGCGTATACGGATTCGTCGCAGTTGGAAGACATGCGCTTCCTGTCCACGTAGTGAATTCACGGATAGCAGCAGTTGAGGTTTCCCACAAGAGGCGTCTAAAATGGAGGCAAGGGTAATTACAGTTGCCACACTAAATGTACGGGGAATAAACTCCCGGAAAAAGCAATACCATCTTAAGCGATACCTAGAAAGATTTTCTGACATCGACGTTCTTGCAGTACAGGAAACTAAAATCAGCACGCAAGAGGGAACAGATATATTGGTGTCGAATTGCTTCAGCAAGCGCTATGACGTGGTTGTAAGTCACGCAGTAGGCCATTCAGCTGGCTGCGTAATACTTCTGAAGAAGTTGGACTGTTTCAAGCCTGTCGCACACATGGTTGATGATCAGGGAAGATTAGCAGTGTTAGACGTTTTGATCCATAATGAACTATGGCGCTTCATAAATGTGTACGCGCCAAACAAAAAACAAGATAGAATAGCGTTCTTTACAATGCTTGGAAGTTATATGAACAATATCTACAAGACCGTATTAATGGGAGATTTCAACTGCACTTTGCGTGAGAGTGACCGCACTAACAACGTAGTTGACAACGACGAGGGAACGAATGCGCTTGAAGGGATTCTCGAACATTATGGCTTGTGTGATGTGGTGGAACAAATCCCAAGGAAACGTGTTGTGTATACTCATTTTCAAAATAAGTCTCATGCAAGGTTGGACCGAATATATGCGACGTCGATTAGTTCTATGCGCGTAGCAGAGTACAAAGTATTCCCAGCATATTTCAGCGACCACTGCCTTGTATCAGTAACATTAGGCCATGACAGACCGGAACGGAAACGACGAAATGGATGGGAAACATGGAAGCTAAACGTCACACTCCTTGAAGATAAGAAATTTACAAACTTTATCAAAGACGAGATTGTGGAAATCATGACAGGACAATCCAGCTGGAGCGAAGCATGGGAAGAATTCAAGCTTAAATTACGAGCCTTCGCAATAGAACGAAGCAATACACTCGCCTTCGAGGCAAAACATCGTGAAAAAGAACTAGAGTGCACACTGCAAAAACTAATAGAAATGGAGTCAAGAAATCCTGAGGAATTTTCTGAAGAGATGAGGCGTATAAAATTGGAACTAAGTTTAATAGCAGACTACAAATATGAAGGGGCAAAGGTGAGGTCAAGGTTACAGCAATATCTGCCAGACGAGGCGCCCAGCAAATGCTTCCTACGAAAAGAACAAGAATACGTCAGGATGAAAAGTATTACTGCAATCGAAGAAGAAGGAAAAATAATATCTAGTCCAGAGCAAATAAAATACACATTCGAGAAATATTACGCCCAACTGATAGGAAGAACGATAGATGAGCGAGACTCAGCTGCTCAAGAACGTATACCAACACTTGTTCCGCAGTTATCGACTGATAAGCAAGACATTCTCGAAAGACCGATAACCCTTGATGAAGTTAGACAGGCAATAAGTACACTGAAGAGCAATCGGGCTCCCGGACCGGATGGTATCGGAGCGGACTTTTATATCAAGTATAAAGATTATGTATCTGTGATATTACTGGGAATATACCAAGAAGGGGAAGCAAATGGTGTCTTCCCCCCTTCTTTCAGAAAGTCGCATACAGTACTTATACCGAAGAAAGTGCCCGAAGGAAATGTGCCTAAGGTGACGGACTACAGGCCAATTACGTTGTCGAACGTGGACTATAAGGTGTTTGCAAAAGTACTAGCCTCAAGACTCCAGTGTGTTGTGGGAACACTTGTGGGTGATCATCAGACATGTGCTATTAAAGGAAGGAACATTCAGACGAATATTCACGTTTTACGTACGATCTTGGACATTAGCAGAATTCATGGAGATCAGGTAGCGGTACTGCAAGCTGACTTGGCAAAGGCATTTGACAGAGTTTGCCATTTCTTTTTGTTCACAGTAATGGAAGCAATGAAATTTGGCCCGGTTTTCATGCATCGTGTCAAACTGTGTTATTTGAATGTCACAACGAAATTAATTGTAAATAATCAGTGTACAAATCCAGTGCCGTTACGTTCCTCCGTACGGCAAGGATGTCCATTGTCTCCACTGTTATTTGACCTCTATCTTGAACCGCTTTGTCAAAGTGTCATACAGAATAGAAGTATTGTTGGCTACAAACTGAATTCCACTGAGGTTAAAGTTTTAGCATATGCCGATGATTTAGTGTTTCTAGCAAGTGATAAGAAAAGTGTTTGTGCTGTTCTAAACGAAATTAACAGGTTTTGTGATATGTCTGGAGCCAAGCTTAACATGGAAAAGTCATTGGGCATATGGGGAGGTCAGTGGGGTTCTACACCATCCAGCTTTGAAGGAATAACGTGGAAAACCGAGCCAACCACGTACCTTGGTGTCCCGCTTGAACACAGCAAAAACACAAATGTCGTGTGGACAGAAAGGGCTACGAAGATACGAAGGCATGTTAATATATGTAAGCAGAGAAGAATGTCAATCTTTCAGCGTGCCGCTACATGTAACTTATTTTTTGTTGGAAAGCTTATATATCTGTTGCATGTGCTCCAATGCTCCCGGAAAAATATTCAAATATTACATCGTATATGTGCAACTTTCATATGGAATTCTACATTTGAGCCTATGCGAAGAGGGAATCTGTTTCGGCCACTTATGGAAGGAGGTCTGAGCTTGAGTCATTTATTTATCAAGCAGCTTGTGATGAGACTGACCTTCTTTAGGGATAGTAAGCACCCACTGCTGATGACTGTACTACAGTGTGTAGGAAATGAGTGGTTACCGACCGTAACTGTTGCTGTTAGAGAGAGAAATATTGCACGTAGTGGTTTTTATCATGAAGTTGTTGAAGCCCTCAGGTTTTTGCTGGCGAGGTTCTCAAGAGAGTATGTCTTTACTGTTTCGAAGAAAAAACTTGCGGCTGATCTGGTCGACACACTTTTCCCTATACCGATGTATAGACAAATACCCGCAGGCTGGCCAGGTGGTGATATTTTAAAGAGAGTTACTAGAATGAGTGTTAGATCTGAAATCAAAACGTTTTTCTTTAAGTTGCATACGAGAACCTTGCCAGTAAAGACATGGCTCGAGAGTAAAGGTATGTTCGTACCTTGGACAACGAACTGTCGATTTTGTAAAGTCCAAGAGACACTGGAGCATGTTTTTCTATATTGTACAGAGGCTCAGTTTTTATGGAGTGACCTTAGTATGTTGCTGGGGAGGAACCTGAGAATAAATCCTCACACAATGCGTTTTCTGCCAATAACAAGGAAAGACGAGGAGAGATACGATGTGTTATGTATAGTGGCATTGTACTGCTTGTGGAAAGTCAGAGTGCTTGACAGAAACGAGGAGCCATTGTCACCACCACTTATGTTCGTTCGACAGGAACTTAAGCAGCTCAAAGATGTAGCAGAAATTAAGGGGGATGTGCCAAAATGGTTGACTTCTGTTTGTGAAAAGATCCTTGTGAAGTGTACAGCCCCCTTTTAGCGCGGCAGTTGCGGCGCAAGTGCATGCATACATGTATGTATGCGTACCACCTATTTTACTTGTGCACGTGGTTCAAGTGTGAATCACTGTGTTAATTTTACTGTTGTTACAATACTCAAAAACTGACCAATAAAGGGAAAAAAAATCGTTTCCGTGGTGTAGCAGTTATCACGTGTGCTTCACACGCACAAGGTCCTCGGTTCGATCCCGAGCGGAAACACGTACGCAGTAGCGTTTTTGTCTTAGCGCGGGTATTTTCGTTCGACGCATGCGTAGGGAATGAAACAACGAATCCGTTCTTGTGAAAATAAACACAATGATTCACACGTGGTTCTTGCTGTATAAACCACGTAGGATACATATCGTTAGCAAATTCTCATTGATTAGATTTCCTCGGAGATGAAAAGAACCATCCTCAGAACGTGTGGAAGGAAATACAACATCGTTTCCGTGGTGTAGTGGTTATCACGTGTGCTTCACACGCACAAGGTCCTCGGTTCGATCCCGAGCGGAAACAGGTACGCAGTAGTGTTTTTGTCCTAGCGCGGGTATTTTCTTTCGACGCATGCGTAGGGAATGAAACAACGAATCCGTTCTTGTGAAAATAAACACAATGATTCACACGTGGTTCTTGCTGTATAAACCACGTAGGATACATATCGTTAGCAAATTCTCATTGATTAGATTTCCTCGGAGATGAAAAGAACCATCCTCAGAACGTGTGGAAGGAAATACAACATCGTTTCCGTGGTGTAGTGGTTATCACGTGTGCTTCACACGCACAAGGTCCTCGGTTCGATCCCGAGCGGAAACAGGTACGCAGTAGTGTTTTTGTCCTAGCGCGGGTATTTTCTTTCGACGCATGCGTAGGGAATGAAACAACGAATCCGTTCTTGTGAAAATAAACACAATGATTCACACGTGGTTCTTGCTGTATAAACCACGTAGGATACATATCGTTAGCAAATTCATTCAATTCTCATTGATTAGATTTCCTCGGAGATGAAAAGAACCATCCTCAGAACGTGTGGAAGGAAATACAACATCGTTTCCGTGGTGTAGTGGTTATCACGTGTGCTTCACACGCACAACGTCCTCGGTTCGATCCCGAGCGGAAACAGATACGCAGTAGTGTTTTTGTCCTAGCGCGGGTATTTTCTTTCGACGCATGCGTAGGGAATGAAACAACGAATCCGTTCTTGTGAAAATAAACACAATGATTCACACGTGGTTCTTGCTGTATAAACCACGTAGGATACATATCGTTAGCAAATTCTCATTGATTAGATTTCCTCGGAGATGAAAAGAACCATCCTCAGAACGTGTGGAAGGAAATACAACATCGTTTCCGTGGTGTAGTGGTTATCACGTGTGCTTCACACGCACAAGGTCCTCGGTTCGATCCCGAGCGGAAACAGGTACGCAGTAGTGTTTTTGTCCTAGCGCGGGTATTTTCTTTCGACGCATGCGTAGGGAATGAAACAACGAATCCGTTCTTGTGAAAATAAACACAATGATTCACACGTGGTTCTTGCTGTATAAACCACGTAGGATACGTATCGTTAGCAAATTCATTCAATTCTCATTGATTAGATTTCCTCGGAGATGAAAAGAACCATCCTCAGAACGTGTGGAAGGAAATACAACATCGTTTCCGTGGTGTAGTGGTTATCACGTGTGCTTCACACGCACAAGGTCCTCGGTTCGATCCCGAGCGGAAACAGGTACGCAGTAGTGTTTTTGTCCTAGCGCGGGTATTTTCTTTCGACGCATGCGTAGGGAATGAAACAACGAATCCGTTCTTGTGAAAATAAACACAATGATTCACACGTGGTTCTTGCTGTATAAACCACGTAGGATACATATCGTTAGCAAATTCTCATTGATTAGATTTCCTCGGAGATGAAAAGAACCATCCTCAGAAGGTGTGGAAGGAAATACAACATCGTTTCCGTGGTGTAGTGGTTATCACGTGTGCTTCACACGCACAAGGTCCTCGGTTCGATCCCGAGCGGAAACAGGTACGCAGTAGTGTTTTTGTCCTAGCGCGGGTATTTTCTTTCGACGCATGCGTAGGGAATGAAACAACGAATCCGTTCTTGTGAAAATAAACACAATGATTCACACGTGGTTCTTGCTGTATAAACCACGTAGGATACATATCGTTAGCAAATTCTCATTGATTAGATTTCCTCGGAGATGAAAAGAACCATCCTCAGAACGTGTGGAAGGAAATACAACATCGTTTCCGTGGTGTAGTGGTTATCACGTGTGCTTCACACGCACAAGGTCCTCGGTTCGATCCCGAGCGGAAACAGGTACGCAGTAGTGTTTTTGTCCTAGCGCGGGTATTTTCTTTCGACGCATGCGTAGGGAATGAAACAACGAATCCGTTCTTGTGAAAATAAACACAATGATTCACACGTGGTTCTGGCTGTATAAACCACGTAGGATACATATCGTTAGCAAATTCATTCAATTCTCATTGATTAGATTTCCTCGGAGATGAAAAGAACCATCCTCAGAACGTGTGGAAGGAAATACAACATCGTTTCCGTGGTGTAGTGGTTATCACGTGTGCTTCACACGCACAAGGTCCTCGGTTCGATCCCGAGCGGAAACAGGTACGCAGTAGTGTTTTTGTCCTAGCGCGGGTATTTTCTTTCGACGCATGCGTAGGGAATGAAACAACGAATCCGTTCTTGTGAAAATAAACACAATGATTCACACGTGGTTCTTGCTGTATAAACCACGTAGGATACATATCGTTAGCAAATTCATTCAATTCTCATTGATTAGATTTCCTCGGAGATGAAAAGAACTGTAGAGGACGGTGGTCTTCCTCTACATGAGCCCCGACCGGCGATGATGGTATGCCACGGAGAGGCGATGACGGTGGCCTATCTCCATGGCCGCGCCGGTGGAACCACTGATCTCTATGTATAAAGGCTGGATCGCGCATGGGAGAGGGGCTCGTGGGGGAGAGGCGTGCCTTCGGGCCGCCATGTTGGTGGGCCCTAAAGTGCTGTGTGCGCCCATAGAAAACAATGGGAGGCAACAGAGATTGTGAGTATTTATTGCGCTGCAAGCATTTGTCGTTGTTTGTCATCACACAATTTTGTAAGGTGCCAGTATACTGATGTATCCTAACAGTGTTTCACAGGTGTCCTGCCGTTCGATTCTTAATTACGTTATGTTTTGCATTCCGAAACTAGACCGTCACTGCAGTGCAGCGCTGGGGATTGTACTACAGCACGTTTCCCAGCCAATATTTCAATAAGAAACGACTTGAGGTTAACAACAACCATGTATATAATATCCCGTACTGCGTTCTGGACAAAAATTGTTCCATAAAGAACGGTCCGGGAAGAGATATACTCGCATGGCAGAAAGAGATCGTTCTGTAGAATCACAGCCGTTGTTTTAGCCGTGTATGCGTTTAGTATGATTTATATCAAGCATCGCCTTAGCACGAGTCTCTTAGTAAACGACAGCGGTGCTTTGCCTCGCAAATATGGACACACCGAAGCAGCCCAAATAATTACTTCACGCAATTAGATCACACTCTTTAGGACAGTTAATCAGGTATAGTGATGTAAGCTTAAACAATTAAGTTACTTAGAAAGTGGTAACACCTCCTTGAGACACAGGACTTATCTCTTTTTGAAGTACAGCCCTTCTATGTTTGTTTGCTTCTTCCTTTATTTGTTCTGATTATTTGCAGGCGCGGTTGTGCCAAACTGAATGTCCTTCTCCAGCGCTCATATGCTTTTGTTGGATACAACTGCAGCGTGAGAAAAGTTTGTCATGCTTGTTTTGTGGAGCATGTTCGAAAAAATGCAGCTCCACATATGGTCTTCAAATTGCAACAGGACTATTTGGAGCTTGAAACAGTTGTGATTTTGTCATCTTGGCCCTCGTGTACCCAGTCTGTGAAACGCAAACAAAAAAGTCTAACACGATATGCTTTTGTAATGAAGATCACTGATGATGAGTAAAGAGAATATACGAGTTCAAGTTTATTCAATATTTTATATCATTCATTATATTATTCAACGTCTTATGTCAAGTTTATACAACATCAAGTTTATTCAAGTTCAAGATTTATTTCTTGCACTTATGCGTTTCAGGATACACTGAACGTGCAGGGAGGTCGCAAAAGGCTACATTTATTGTTTTGTGACCTTGCTACAATGGCAATATATATTTTAGGAATGACAATGATCAGGTACGCTCTCTAAATTTGTAGCACTCAATTTTAGGTTGGAATGAGCAATGAATAGCAACTTCCATCCTGATATTTTCTCATATATGCTAAATTTTAAATTTAATGTGATCGAATATGTGATAATATAACAATAATATATAAGAATATAATATGTGATAAATGAATGTGATCAACAGTAGATGTAAACAACATGAGTAGCCAGAGAAGCAGGAGGAGCACGTTGCAAAAAATGCAGCTGCACATCTGAAACTCCAATCATTATCATCGTCATCTAAAAGGGAGTGTGGTAGCACTGCCATGAAACCAGGCACGATTTCTGAAGATCTTCTATGACACTTTCTGCAGTTTGCACACTTTTCTGCAGCGTCAGACTCTCTCATAGGAGTTACTTTTCAGTAACGGTGACTCCCATCTTACATTTTAATGTGCGAGGGCTCTCTTGCACTACACATGTACGGTTTCCAAACTGCAACATGACGATTTGGAGCTTGAAACTCGAGCCCTGGTGTACCGTCTATGAAATGATACCAACTGAATCATGTCTGAAACGTGATATTTAATGGAAGATGGCTTTCTTGGTTGTACGTTCTGCGTGACAAAGATGTAACACGATATGCTTTTGTAAAGAAGATAAGTGATGTTATGCTCTATGAATGAAGAGAATATACATTTTTCAAGTTCAACATTTATTCTGGCATATATGCATTTCAAGATACAATGAATGTGCAGGGAAGTGACAAAACAATACATTTATTGTTTTGTGACCTCCCTGCAATGACAATATATATCTCAGGAATGACAATGTACACGTACACTACGCAAATTTGTTGCACCCAATTTTCATACATGCTGAATTTTAAATTTTTGTTTTGCTGCCTATGTGTTCAGTGTATTACAAATTGCTTAATGCAAACAACACTTTGTTAATTTCAAGCTTTTTGCTCCCATCTAAGATATTCCTATCCTGGAGGAACTGCCACTTCGACACCATAAAATATTCAGTAGGTTTCACTCTGGCAGGCCCTGCCACTGCAAATTTCCTGAATTGAAACCCTTCAAACTGTGTCATAATCTTAAATACGTCAATATTTCTGCAAGTAGTTGACATGCTCGATGACACTCCTCCTGCAGCAGAGGCAACTAAAAAAAAGAGTTCCAAGAGGCCGAAGGTAAACCTACAGCTGCGTGAGTGTGATCAACAGTAGTGCATTCTCAATAAATAATTTTCTTCTTATAGCGTGCATATGCATGCCTATTAACTGGAACAATTATCACAGTTCCCTGACAAGTTTTAATTTCTGAGAGTGTACTGTAGAGGCTGCTTAGATCAACAACAGTTCATACAAGGTATTATATACTGTGAATGCCTTTAAAAATCCCATGTGACACATATGCCTTTACTTTATGGAGGTGCTGTGGTAGTCAAAGTTTGTGGGCGTTACGCAGGTTCTGCACCCATTTCTTGAGTATGTTGAGGCAGCTGTGAAGTAACCTGCATTGATGATGATTATTCCAATTTTTATGGTGCATCGACAACAAAAGAAATAATACATCAGAACATTGGTTTGGGTGCAACCAGTTAAAAATGAATATGTTATTTAATAATTATTCACCCAGCAATTATTTTATTGCTGGGTGAAGGAGCCTAAAGTCTAAGGTGTGTTTCTGATGTGAACATGTAAGAAAATATGCAGAACTGAGAGATGCGTGCGAACTGCATGCGTGCAGAACTGAGAGAGAACACAGTGCGTGCACTGAGGTTGTTCCTTCCTGTAAAGTAGAAACCAGTGGATGAGGAACGTGGTACTTACCTGTACACCCAGCCGTATCACACTGCACAGATTATTCACTGGGTAGCCCTCATGACAAAACCTGTATTGAGAGACCACTTTTGCCTTAAAAACTGCTACAAATAGCACGACACGCTACAAATTATTACTATCGTAACAAGCTGACGATACAGCTCAGACACAAAGGCGTTATTCAAGTCGCGCCACACCACCGTTACGTAGGATTCTTTGTCACAAATCAAACCAAGGCACAAAACAATACCAATACATGAAAAAAGGTGACAATCGTGGTCTCATTATGACGTAATACCGAACTTGTGCGTGAAGGTAATTCAAAGAAATGAATGTGGCACTTGGCCACTTGCTTCCGCAGAGAACACCGTGTACCATGCTAGCAATGCATGCAAAAAAGCGCTCGAGTGCTCGCACATATATTGATGACAACACTACCTGTGTAGTGTAACATGTTCTTTCAAGCATATTATGCACTCAAACTGTATTTGCCGCCGGGTATAATGCAAGTGTGCTCGATTGAACGTCGGAAGAGCGATCAAGCAACCTGCATCCAGTGCTCGTTTTGGGCAAAAAAACACTTAATAATGGTCAACTAAATATACAGAATGGACGCCTATTTATTCCTCGATAAAGAGTGACTCACCTGTATAAATTTAGGCCCTGTAACCTTGCCAGTACGGTTGGTACGACCGTAATTGCAAGAAGTTGCCATGATCGCTGCGGCGACTGTTGTGGGTACAGTAAGATGGCGGCCGGTTTCTTCACGCTCGCGCTCCCTATCCGCCATCCAGCCTTTTACAATCGAGATCAGTGGGTGGAACTGAGGCAGGTGCTTCAGGCGCGTGGCCATCGTCGTCGTTGTCCACGGCCCGCTACAGGGCTCCCCCCTCAGACGCGGAGCGGCGATAAGAAAGATGGAAGAATCAAGTCTATACCGGAGGGAGAGAGCGAAGGCGGCCGTGGATGACGTGCACTACAGGACGAATTCGTGGGACGGCACAATACCCGTTGCGTGAAGCTCTCGATGAGCGAGGCAGATGAAGGGCGAATCGTTGGGCGTGAGAGTCGTGGCCTGGGGTGCCGCAACCGGCACGGGAGCGTGAGCTCATAGGGTCCCAGGAAGTGATGCTGCGTACCCGTGAGGATTGCCGTGAAGACTGCCGAGACGCTGGCTAATGCGGGCCGTGGAGTCGGCGGCCGCGACTGCCGAAACCAGCAGGCGAGCACTTTGCTCTGTTGTCGCGGCCGGCTGGGAATGTGCGTCGAGAGGCGGAAGGGAAATGGCGGGTAGTGAGTGTGCCGGGGTCCGTGCATAGCGCAGGGCGGTCCCCGGGATCCGTCAAGCGATGGTTGGTTAGAGGATCGCATGACCAGTGACCGGTTGGAGCGTTGCATGGTCGTCCGAATCGGTACCGTGGAGGGGGGCAGTACGTGAGCGTCGGCGCGTCAGTCGACAGGAGAAGGGCAGTCGTGATGCTGTCGTCGTGAGCCGGACGGTGAAATGCTGCACGGCTGCAGAGGTGGGCGGGCCGTGCTGGACGGTGAGGCCGCAGACGGAAAGGCGCCGGGTACGTGAACGGCGGGGTTTGCAGGCGGTGGGTCCATGTATAGGGCGCTGTGGTAGTGCTCGTCGAAGGCGTCATCAGGAATTTGGGATAGTAAAGAGCCGAATTGCTCCGAACATGGTGTTCGTTGTTCGGGTCACCAAAGAACCATCCTCAGAACGTGTGGAAGGAAATACAACATCGTTTCCGTGGTGTAGTGGTTATCACGTGTGCTTCACACATACAAGGTCCTCGGTTCGATCCCGAGCGGAAACAGGTACGCAGTAGTGTTTTTGTCCTAGCGCGGGTATTTTCTTTCGACGCATGCGTAGGGAATGAAACAACGAATCCGTTCTTGTGAACATATCGTTAGCAAATTCTCATTGATTAGATTTCCTCGGAGATGAAAAGAACCATCCTAAGAACGTGTGGAAGCAAGCTACAACATCGTTCCCGTGGTGATCGTTTCCGCGGTGTAGTGGTTATCACGTGTGCTTCACACGCACAAGGTCCTCGGTTCGATCCCGAGCGGAAAGAGGTACAGCAGTATTGTTTACTCTGCTTCCGGCTGTGAAAGTGTACGGACGCAGGAAAATGAGCTCCACGGGGGCGGATGTTACGGCTAGGCCTAGCCGGGTGAACGACGTACAGGCAAGTGCTCAGGATATCTCCGAATATCGTCTAATTATGCAAACGGTACCAGCGGGAAAACTGTCCTATAACACGATTTTCCTACACGCGGACCCACGAGGAAGACCCTACAACGTGCACCACTTCGGTGATGCATTACGTGATAAAGTCAAGAAGGAAGACGTCGCAGGCTTCGGTGTATACCAATTCAACCATGTATGGACGCTAAGCTTTCATCACGGCGTGGCGAAGGACAAGCTACTTGCACTAAAAGAACTGCAGGTAAAAGGGAAAGTGTGCAAGATCATCGACCCGAATGCGAAAAGTGTTTGTGTCAAGATACACTGGATTTCGAGGAATATTCCTGACGAGGATGTGAGGCGTGCGCTGTCAGTCTACGGTAAAGTAAAAGAGGTGAGACGGCAAAAATGGAGAAGTTCGTTCTTCGAAGGCATGGAGTCGACTACGAGGGAAGTAACGCTAGAAATGAAGGAAAATATTACTGTAGATGACATGCCTCATTTGACGTTTATTGCGGGTTGCCAAGTCCTTTTAGAAGTTCAAGGTCGTCCCCCATTGTGCTTACGCTGTAAGCAGGCAGGGCACATTAGGAAGGCATGCAACACACCATGGTGCAGGAAATGCAGGCGATTCGGCCATGAAGAAGACGAGTGTGTCACTACCTACGCGTCGAGGACTAGGGAGCCAGATGAACCAGGGAAGGAGATGTTCACGGATGGCTCAGAAAGTGACATGGTGGTGGACGCTTTGACAGAGGAAAAGCAGGAGGAAAAAAATCGTGTTGAGGACACCGAGGCTCCGAATGGAGCACATGAATGCACTGATAAGACAGAGAAAGAAAAAGGCAACGTGGGCAATCAAGTGGTGGACAGTAAAGTGTCTGGTGAAAACGCCCGCGTCAGTGAAGCACAGATCGTGAAAACCAAAGGACGAGGGATTATCCCAGTTTCCAAAAGACTAAAGCAGGACAACTCTACTCCGCTTTCTGTTTTGACGCCGCAAGAAACCGGGGCAACGTCCTTAGATGACGTGCCATTCGGGATGACTTAAAAGCCAAGTAACGTCACGCCGAAGGCATGACTGCGTACAGCGAACAAGCTAATTATTAACTCCACTTCAAGACAGAACTTCAACTAAGTAAGAACACTTTTCAATGACCGGAAAACCTATTCAAGTTGCTACCTTAAATGTAAGGGGACTAAACTCCCGAAAGAAGCAATATCAGCTTAAACGCTACCTGCAAAACTACCCCAACATTGATCTACTCGCCATTCAAGAGACAAAAATAAGCACAGAAGAAGGCACTGCAGAACTAATGTCAAATGTGTTCGCAAAGGAATTCGACGTTGTCGTTAGCCACGCAGTCGGGCACTCAGCAGGAACGTTACTCTGTTTACGGAAAAAGCCAAACATGATCCCGATTCACCATGCAACCGATAATCAAGGAAGAGCAGCGAAGCTAGATGTCCTCATTGATAATGAAATGTGGCGCTTTATCGCCGTGTATGCCCCAAATATCGTGCAAGAAAGAATTACGTTCTTCGAGGCCTTGAACAGTTATGTAGACGGATGCAATAACATAGTTTTGGTTGGCGATTTTAACTGCACCTTAATGGACAAAGACAGAAGCAAAGTAGGGCAGTGCGCTGATAAAAGCGGGGAAGCCCTCCTGGCCTTAACAGTGAACAACAGCATGATAGATGCATATGAAAGAACGGCAAGCAAGGCCCAACGATATACGCATTTCCAAAAGGGCACATATGCTAGGTTGGACCGGGTGTACACAACAGCGAAATCTACGAAGACAGTGACGAAGTATGAAGTGCACGCGGCATATTTCACGGATCATTGTTTAGTAAAGGTAACTCTAGGAAATCAAGACCATTCAACATCCAAGCGGCAAGGATGGACGTTGTGGAAGTTGAATGTCAAGCTGTTAGAAGACCAACCATTTATTGGCGCAGTTCAAGACGAGGTAGCAGAGCTAATATCAAGCAAGGAGTCTTGGGTTTCATCTTGGGAACAGTTTAAACAACGTGTTCGGTTTATTGCGATAGAAAGAAGCAGTGTGCTAGCATATCACGAAAAATGGAGAGAGAACGAATTAAAGAAGCAGCTAAGCAACGTCATGAAATTGGAGTGTGAAAATCCCGGCACGTACTATAAGGAGATGGAAGATTTCAAGTATGAACTGGAAATTGTAAACCATACAAAGTACGAAGGGGCACGAATACGGTCTAGATCTCAGCAGTATTTGCCGGATGAGGTACCGAACAAAGCATATTTTCGACAGGAATTGGACCACGTGAAAAGAAAGGCAATACAGGAAATCCAAAAAAATGGAATTGTTCTACATGAGGAATCGGAGATACATAAATGCTTCGAAGAATATTATGCGGACTTAATAGGCAAGGAAAATAAAATGCTACCCAAAGCAGCAAGCAAAAGAATGTGTAATCTGCCACAACTGACAGGGGAAGACCAACAGACATTAGACAGGCCGCTTGATCTGGAAGAAATAAAGGAAGCCGTGGTGTCCCTAGGAAGAAACAGGACACCAGGCCCAGACGGACTAGGTGGTGAATTTTACCAGATGTTCGGCGATTTTTTATCTCCTGTACTTCTGCAAGTTTTCAAGGAAGCTGAAGAAGAAGGGGTGCTCCCCAGATCGTTTAGACATTCGCATACTATACTAATACCTAAGAAGATTTCAGAAGGAGCGGTGCCACGAGTCACAGATTATAGGCCAATTACGTTGTGCAATGCGGACTATAAAATCTACGCGAAAGTGCTGGCAGCTAGGTTGCAGAAGGTTATCCCAAACCTTGTTGGGGACCACCAGACGTGCGCGATCAAAGGCAGAAATATTCAAGCAAACATTCATGTTATGCGAACAGTGTTGGACATATGTACGCAAGAAGGAGATCAAGCAGCAGTGTTGCAGGCCGACCTTATGAAAGCTTTCGACAGGGTCAGACATGATTTTCTGTTTAATACGCTTCACCAAATGAACATTGGGAGACGTTTCATTGATCGTGTTAGATTGTGCTACAAAGAAGTGGCAACAAAGTTGGTGATCAATAATATGTGTACACGCGCGATTCAGCTGCGTTCATCTGTTCGCCAGGGATGTCCGTTATCACCCCTACTCTTTGACCTTTATATAGAGCCGTTATGTCGCAACGTTCTACATAATACGAACATCAGAGGCTTTAATTTGGAAAACTGTGAAGTGAAAGTCCTAGGGTACGCGGATGACCTGACGTTTGTAGTTTCAGATAAGAACAGTGTTCAACACGTGGTCAAGGAAATAGAAGAATACTGTGAATTATCAGGAGCATCCCTAAACAAAGAAAAGTCGATAGGAATATGGGCCGGTCAATGGGGAACAACACCGGAAGAGTTTATGGGCATAAAGTGGCAATGCAAACCAACCGTTTATTTGGGGGTCCCACTGCAAGAATCTAGAAACACCAACAGGATATGGACAGAATTGTGTAGAAAAGTAAGAACACATGCGAATATATGTAAAGGAAGGGAACTGTCTGTTTTTCAGCGTACCAGTGTATGCAATGTGTTTTTGGTGGCAAAACTGATGTATTGGCTTCAGGTGCTACAGTGTTCGAGGAAACAGATCCAGCAATTTCATAGAGTCTTTGCAACAATGATATGGAAGTCGAACTTCGAAGCGATGCGAAGGGACAATTTGTTTAGGGCTGTATCTCAAGGAGGAGTTGGACTGCGACATCTGTTTGTCACGCAAGTGATTATGAGACTGTTCTTCTACCGCAAATGCAGACACCCAGTGATACGAACAATGTTGCAGAGCATAGGATACTTGTACCTACCAGAAATTGTTGTTGCTACAAACAGGCGGGTCTTTGCACTAAATGGGTTTTATAAGGAAGTTGTGGGAAGTATACGTTTTTTGTTGGCAAGGTTTTCGGCAGACTACCTTTTCAGTGTGAAGAAGACTAAGCTTCGAGCGGATCTGATTGAGTGTGTGTTTCCCGAGCCCATCTACAGACAAATAGCTGCGAATAGTCCGGGAGCTGACATCTTATGCCGGGTAAAGAAGATGGCAATCAAGCCAAAGATTAAAACGTTTTTCTTCAAAGTCCACACGAACACCTTGCCAGTAAAAACATGGTTGCAATCAAAAGGCATATTTGTCCCATGGTCCGTCAACTGTAGGTATTGCAAAGAACCTGAGACCATCGAACATGTGTTTATGTACTGTACGGAGGCCCAGTTTTTCTGGGACGATATAGGCAGAGCAATCAGGAAACGACTGAAGCTAAATCCGCACACCATTCGTTATTTGCCACTAGAGGAAGAAACAGGCCCACGATACGACGTTCTATGTGTAGTAGCAATGTTCTGTTTGTGGAAAGTTGTGGTTGCCTTAAGAAACGAAGAGCCGGTCAATGCTCCGATGATTTACTTAACGCAAGAACTGTTAGAGATGAAACGCTATTCTGACTTCAAGGGCCAGGTGCCCAGGTGGTTAGAAGAATTTTGTTGTCAACTGGCTCCAAGCCGGAGCTCAGTCTTTTAAAGAGATATGTACTTTTAATCATTGTTGCATGTCACCTCTGAAATAAAAAGGTTTAAAAAAAAAAAAAAAACTTTTCCGTGGTGTAGTGGTTATCACGTGTGCTTCACACGCACAAGGTCCTCGGTTCGATTCCGAGCGGAAACAAGTACGCAGTAGTGTTTTTGTCATAGCCCGGGTATTTTCGTTCGACGCATGCGTGGAAAATATAACAACGAGTCTGTTCGTGTGAAAATAAACACAATGATTCACACATGGTTCCTGCTGCATAAACCACGTGGGATACATATCGTTAGCAAATTGGTCCAATTCTCATTGAATAGCTTTCCTCGGAGATGAAAAGAACTGTCCTAAGACGTGTGGCAGGTAGCATCACATCGTTTCCGTGGTGTAGTGGTTATCACGTGTGCTTCACACGCACAAGGTCCTCGGTTCGATCCCGAGCGAAAACAGGTACCCAGTAGCGTTTTTGTCATAGCCCGGGTATTTTCGTTCGACGCATGCGTGGAAAATATAACAACGAGTCTGTTCGTGTGAAAATAAACACAATGATTCACACATGGTTCCTGCTGCATAAACCACGTGGGATACATATCGTTAGCAAATTGGTCCAATTCTCATTGAATAGCTTTCCTCGGAGATGAAAAGAACTGTCCTACGACGTGTGGCAGGTAGCATCACATCGTTTCCGTGGTGTAGTGGTTATCACGTGTGCTTCACACGCACAAGGTCCTCGGTTCGATCCCGAGCGAAAACAGGTACCCAGTAGCGTTTTTGTCATAGCCCGGGTATTTTCGTTCGACGCATGCGTGGAAAATATAACAACGAGTCTGTTCGTGTGAAAATAAACACAATGATTCACACATGGTTCCTGCTGCATAAACCACGTGGGATACATATCGTTAGCAAATTGGTCCAATTCTCATTGAATAGCTTTCCTCGGAGATGAAAAGAACTGTCCTAAGACGTGTGGCAGGTAGCATCACATCGTTTCCGTGGTGTAGTGGTTATCACGTGTGCTTCACACGCACAAGGTCCTCGGTTCGATCCCGAGCGAAAACAGGTACCCAGTAGCGTTTTTGTCATAGCCCGGGTATTTTCGTTCGACGCATGCGTGGAAAATATAACAACGAGTCTGTTCGTGTGAAAATAAACACAATGATTCACACATGGTTCCTGCTGCATAAACCACGTGGGATACATATCGTTAGCAAATTGGTCCAATTCTCATTGAATAGCTTTCCTCGGAGATGAAAAGAACTGTCCTAAGACGTGTGGCAGGTAGCATCACATCGTTTCCGTGGTGTAGTGGTTATCACGTGTGCTTCACACGCACAAGGTCCTCGGTTCGATCCCGAGCGAAAACAGGTACCCAGTAGCGTTTTTGTCATAGCCCGGGTATTTTCGTTCGACGCATGCGTGGAAAATATAACAACGAGTCTGTTCGTGTGAAAATAAACACAATGATTCACACATGGTTCCTGCTGCATAAACCACGTGGGATACATATCGTTAGCAAATTGGTCCAATTCTCATTGAATAGCTTTCCTCGGAGATGAAAAGAACTGTCCTACGACGTGTGGCAGGTAGCATCACATCGTTTCCGTGGTGTAGTGGTTATCACGTGTGCTTCACACGCACAAGGTCCTCGGTTCGATCCCGAGCGAAAACAGGTACCCAGTAGCGTTTTTGTCATAGCCCGGGTATTTTCGTTCGACGCATGCGTGGAAAATATAACAACGAGTCTGTTCGTGTGAAAATAAACACAATGATTCACACATGGTTCCTGCTGCATAAACCACGTGGGATACATATCGTTAGCAAATTGGTCCAATTCTCATTGAATAGCTTTCCTCGGAGATGAAAAGAACTGTCCTAAGACGTGTGGCAGGTAGCATTATATCGTTTCCGTGGTGTAGTGGTTACCACGTGTGCTTCACACGCACAACGTCCTCGGTTCGATCCCGAGCGAAAACAGGTACCCCGTGGCGTTTTTGTCATAGCCCGGGTATTTTCGTTCGACGCATGCGTAGGGAATGAAACAACGAATCTGTTCGTGTGAAAATAAACACAATGATTCACACATGGTTCCTGCTGCATAAACCACGTGGGATAGATATCGTTAGCAAATTGGTCCAATTCTCATTAAATAGCTTTCCTCGGAGATGAAAAGAACTGTCCTAAGACGTGTGGCAGGTAGCATCACATCGTTTCCTTGGTGGTGTAGAAGAAGGAGAAGTACCACAAGTGAAGGACTTCAGACCAATAACGCTCTGTAACGTAGACTACAAAATATACGCAAAAGTTTTAGCTGGCAGGTTACAGAAGGTTATTACAGAAATTGTCGGGGAACACCAGACTTGTGCCATCAAAGGAAGAAGTATTCAAACGAACATACATGTAATGAGAACTGTGTTGGATTTATGTCAGTTAGAAGGGGAGCAAGTAGCAGTGCTACTAGCAGTCCTGGCCAAAGCCTTCGATAGAGTGGACCACGAATTCCTATACGGGGTAATGACCATGAATGGAATTGGACAGACGTTTCTTCAAAGAGTACAGCTATGTTACAAGAATGTCCAGACCGTGGTATTATTCAACAATCAGTGTACGAGTGCAATACCGTTAAAGTCATCCGTTAGGCAGGGGTGCCCATTGTCACCACTTCTATTTAACGTATATGTGGAATACTTGTGTCAGAGCGTCATTCAGAGGAAGAGCATCACGGGATTCGAGGTGTTTGGGACGGAGGTGAAAGTTTTAGCATACGCGGACGATATAGCATTTTTTGCAAAGGACAAAAACTGTGTGAAGTGTGTGTTGAAGTGTGTGGAGGAGTTTTGTGAATTATCAGGGGCCAAACTAAACAAGGCTAAGTCTGTAGGGATCTGGGCGGGCCAGTGGGGGTCCACGCCAGATCATTTTGAAGGAATTAGATGGCAGACAGCGTCGACAGTTTACCTTGGAGTTCCCTTGGACAAGACTCGGAACACCAGCCCGATGTGGGATGAACAACTGAAGCAGATAGGAAAAACAGTCCACAGCTGGAAACAAAGAAGACTCTCAATTTTCCAGAGGGCCTCCGTGTGCAACATATTCTTTGTCTCAAAACTCCTGTATTTACTCCAGGTGATGCAACTTCCCCGTAGGAATATTCAGAAGTTTCATCGTTTGTTCGCAACATATGTGTGGTTTTCAACGTTTGAAAGTATGCGTCGAGATAACCTATCCCACAGTGTTAAGCGAGGCGGTCTAGGGCTAAGGCATTTGTTCGCGGCCAAACTGGTGATGCGACTGTTTTTCTTCAGAAAGTGCAACCACCCCTTGTTAAAGACTGTACTACAGTCAGTGGGAAGTGAAAACTTGGCTAGCATAACTGTTGCGACAGTCAAGGGTGTGTATGCTGTGAGTAAGTTTTATGCAGAGGTTGTAGAATGTATGCAGTTTTTGCTTGTAAGATTTACACGCGACTATGTTTTTAGTGTAGGTAAAAAAAAAGCTGTACCATGACTTGATAGACATTCTCTTCCCTGTTCCTATATATAGAATTGTACCACCGAACTTGGAAGGACAGGACATATTGTGCGGAATCCGAGCCATGCCTGTAAGACCTCAAATCAAAAGTTTTTTCTTTAAAGTGCATACGCTGACACTCCCTGTGAAATCATGGTTGGATAAAAAAGGATTTTTCGTGCCCTGGACGACGAACTGCAGATTCTGCAACACCCAAGAGACAGTTGAGCACCTGTTTCTTGATTGTACTGAGGCACTCTTCTTTTGGGATGAACTCAGTACGAAACTGGGAAGATATGTAAGATTAGGTCCATACACGATGAGGTTTTTGCCTTTTGACCAGACCGAAGAAATCAGGGATGACATCTTATGTGTAATCTCAATGTTTTGCATATGGAAGGTCAGGGTATTGGACCGAAACGAAGAGTCACTTAAACCACCGATGTGCTTTTTAAAAGAAGAAATTGATCAAATGTACACAATAGCACGGTACAGGCAATTGATACCGGAGTGGTTACGTGTATATGTAGCAAAATTACTCCCAAGTCGGGAGGCTTTTGGTGAAATGTTACGCGCGTGAAGCTCATGTGATATCACTGTAAATATGCCATAATCATAAATAAATCTGCAAAATCAGGAAAAAAATCGTTTCCTTGGTGTAGTGGTTATCACGTGTGCTTCACACGCACATGGTCCTCGGTTCGATCCCGAGCGGAAACACGTACGCAGTAGTGTTTTTGTCCTACCGCGGGTATTTTCGTTCGACGCATGCGTGGAAAATAAAACAACGAATCTGTTCGTGTGAAAATAAACACAATGATTCACACATGGTTCCTGCTGCATAAACCACGTGGGATACATATCGTTAGCAAATTGGTCCAATTCTCATTGAATAGCTTTCCTCTGAGATGAAAAGAACTGTCCTAAGACGTGTGGCAGGTAGCATCACATCGTTTCCGTGGTGTAGTGGTTATCACGTGTGGATTCTACTTCCGGCTTTCGTTGGGGTAGGACGTTTAAAATGAGCTCCGTTGGAGTGCCTTCTACGGCTAGGCCTAGCCGGGATTACCATGGATTCAACGATACTTTGCGGAAGGATGACTACCGCCTTGTTCTGCCAACACTACCCAGGGGAAAATTCGCACTGAATACTGTCGCTCTGCACGCGGATTTATCGCAACGACCATACCGACGAGAGGACTTCAAGCCAGCGCTGAAAACAACTTTGAATCCGGAAGATATTGCATTATTCGGAGTCTACCAAATGAACCACGTGTGGATGTTAACAACACGTTCAGCTCAGGCAAAACAGAAACTTTTGGAAATGGGTGAGTGCTCTGTAAAAGGACGAAAGTGTTTGATCCTCGACACGTCACCTAAAGAAGTTCGCGCAAAGCTTCATTGGATACCTTTCCACACGCCGGACGAGGAAATCAGGATGGCCCTCTCACCGTTTGGCTCCGATATTGTGGTGAAAAGAGAGGTATGGAATGATGATTTCTTTAAGAACACTGAAACTACAGAACGCACGGTCACAATGCGGTTGAAAGACAGTGTCAGTGTCTACAATATCCCGCATCAGTTAAGGATTCTGGGGAACCTCACGCTTGTGTCAATTGCGGGAAGACCGCCACTGTGTCTTCGGTGTCGACAAACAGGACACATCCGACAGCAATGCAGGACACCAAAATGCGAAGCGTGCAGACGCTTCGGGCACGACAAGGACAGCTGTCTCAAAACCTACGCTGATCGTACCAAAGTAACAGTTGAAGATAACCACTTAGAAGACCTTATCATGGATGTTGCAGAAACTGCTGCCACTTCACAAGAAGCAAAGGATGATTCACAACGTCAGCCGCAAGACCGTCCCGCTATGCGGGAACATGCGTCCGATAGTACCTGTTCAAATGATTTGATTCAAGGGGAATCTCAAGATAGGGGTCGCAAACAAGTAACGGAGGGCGATAAGGCTGCAAGCGCTGCGAAGAGCATAGGCAACAACGGTAATAGAACAGGAAAAGAACCGGATGTTTCAAAGGCAGAAGCAGAAAACACCACGGCAGCGCCGGCGGACTCAAAAAGCGGGAATGCCTGGAAAATGGTTCCCGGAAAACGAACTAAAATAGCCAAACCAAAGGTACCGTACGACCCAAGGGATAGGGGACAAGCTCATAATTAAACAAAGTATGCAGGAAAAGCTGATTGTTAGTACGCTGAATGACGTCAGCTTAGTCAGTCGCAAACGGAAACAGTGGTTGCTTCAGCTGATGTGGGAGAAGAGGATTGATATTCTATGTGCGCAGGAAACAAAAATTGAGACGGACTCTCAGGAAGAAGAGCTTATAGCGTTTTACAAGAATAGCTTCCAGGTGTTCCATTCCAAGGCGAGGGAGGGAAGGAATGGCACAGCGGTGTTTGTCAGAAGAAGGCACTATCTAAGAGTGATCCCTGATATTGGTCACGACATGGAAGGGAGAGTGAGTTCTGTTGATTGCCTGTTTGGGAGTGATCTGATTAGGATTATATCCGTATACGCACCAAACTTAACGTCCGAAAGGAAATTATTTTTTGAATACCTGCAGACCTTTCTGCGCACATCGGCCAATATTTTCTTGTGCGGCGATTATAACTGTGTCCTTTCGCAACGCGACAGGCTAGGAAAATGCAGAATCAACGACTGTAGCACAACTGAACTTCGCAGACTCCTCCATGTGAACAACTTGGTAGATGCAAAGGAGGCAACGGGGAACTCGGACATTCAGTTCACGCACTGGCAAGACAAGTCTCACGCGCGACTGGATAGAATTTATATCTCTGGGGAGAGCAAAGTTAGCTGCGCCTACAGCCACATCACGCCGGTTGCTTTTTCAGACCACGCGCTTGTCACACTGGCTGTCCAGACCACCAAACGGTGGACGCAAGAAAACAGAAATACGCTCCCGTGGAAACTGAATGAAAGCATATTGAGAGAGGAAAAATGCAACAGGGAAGTCGGCGAAATGATCAGCGAAATAAGGGAGCAAGGACCGATTGACGCCTGTATATGGGAGGCTTTCAAGCAGCGACTAAAAGAGTACCTTATCAAGGCTTCTCAGGAGTATGCCAGAGACAGACGGGAGGAGAAGAATGCCCTCGCTGAGACGCTCAAGACATTAATAAAAGAGGAGGAAAGAAGTCCCGGCCTGTTTGGTGAGGATATAAAGGAGTGCAAGATGGAACTCCTAAAGCTCATGGAAAATGATTTTCGTGGCTCGATGATAAGAAGCAGGCAGGCCATCGTTGATAAAGAAGAACAGCCTGTCAAGGTATTCCTAAGCTTGGAAAGAAAGCGCTCGAAAGATAAGACAGTAACGGAGATAATGAGCAATGGGAAAGTTGTTTCTGATCCCCATGCCATAGAAGAAGAATTTATGAACGCTTACACGAACTTGTTTAGCATACCAGAGACAAAAGGAGGTGAGAACCTGGACAGTTTCGCCCGTCCTATTCCCGTCATCAGCCAGGAGAAAAGGGATAAACTAGAAGAACCGATCTGCGTGGATGAAGTCGTTTGGGCTATTAAAAAGCTGCCATCGAATAAAGCGCCAGGAGTGGACGGCATTGGCCCCAGCATCTACAAAATGTTCTTAAATGATATGGCAGAGATACTGTCTCAAGTGTTCTCGGATATTTACAAACGAGGCCTCATGCCACCTTCAATGAGACGGGCACTGACGGTGTTAATTCCGAAGAAGACAGATAGCGGGGCCCCGCGAGAAGTTAAGGATTACCGTCCCATCAGTCTCCTTTCAACGGACTACAAGATTTTAGCGAAAATATTGGCTCGTCGTCTCGGTCTCGTTCTAGGGGATGTCATAGGTGAGCATCAAACGTACAGCATCAAAGGCAGGTCGATTGCGAAGAATCTTCACATGATGCGAACTGTTTGGGAAGCTGCAAGTACGATGGGTGAGCCAGTTGCTGTTCTACAGGCAGATCTTAGTCAAGCCTTTGATAGGGTGTTGCACAACTATCTACTTGGCCTGCTGAGGAAGTGTAACGTGGGCTTCTACGTGCATCGGTGGATTCAGGTGTGTTACACGGATATAACGACGTCACTCATAGTCAACGGCAGGAGAACTAAAGAGATTCCCGTTCGACGATCGGTGAGGCAGGGATGTCCTTTATCCCCAGTCTTATTCGCCCTCTACTTGGAACCTTTGTGCAGAAGCATAATAGATGATAAAAGTATACAAGGCTTCAGTCTTCATGGCAGTGAAATCAAGCTGATGAGCTATGCGGATGACTTAGCGATCATATGCACTTCTCAAGGTCAACTGACCAAATGCATAGAACACATTGACAACTTTTGTGCGAACTCCGGGGCGAAGCTCAACATGAAGAAAACCGAAGGAAGCTGGATTGGCAAATGGGAGCAGGCACCGCAAGATTTCCTGGGAGCGACATGGACAGGAGAGATAAAACGGTATCTGGGAATCAGCTATGCAGAAGCACAGTGCGCCGATGACCACTGGAAAGCGAAGCTCGGCAAGTTTCAAGGAATTCTTCTACAGTGGAATGGGAGATCAATATCCCTGGTAAACAGGAGCTACGTCTGTCTGTCCTACCTCTGTCTATCCAGCTGTACTATATTATGCGCAAGCCTCCCCGTGCAAACAGGCAACATCGCACCGAATCCATAGAATATTCGCAACGTTTATATGGCGCTCCAAGATGGAACGAATGAGGCGAACTAATCTCTTCCTCTGCCTGCAGAAGGGTGGCCTTGGACTAATCAACGTAGCAGTAAAACTGCTTGTACAACGGTTCCTGTATTTTCGGGACCAACGTAACCCGACGCTGAGAGCAGCGCTACAAACATACGGCTCTGTCTTCTTAGCACCCTGGGTGGTTTCAATTCGGCCAAGCACGAAGAACAGAAAACAGCTCGGATTCTACAAGGAAATCGGAAAGGCGGTAGATTACTTTGCAAAACGCTTTTCCTGGGATTATCTGGTGACAGTTAAAAAGAAGGTACTCTACTGGGATACCATAGACCTTGTCTTTCCGCCTCCAAGATACCGTGAGCTTGCAATCGGTAAATTCAAGGGCGACGTTCTCAGAAGGATTAGGAAGATGCCTGTATCGACCGCAGTGAAAGACACCTTCATCATGTTCCACACTGAAACCCTTCCAGTTAAGACCTGGCAGCAAGAGAAAGGTTTTTCAATCCCATGGTCTTCGAAATGTGACATCTGCTATTTGGACCGAGAGACCTTACAACACGCCTTCCTAGAATGCCCTGCTGCAATCCAGTTTTGGAGCCTCGTACAGGATGTACTTGACAGAGAAGTCTTCATTGAGTGGCACGAGCTGAAGTTTTTGGAATTCGAGAACGCGCATCAGGACACGCCGGTGGACGTCATTGTGGCGATAGCAGTGTATGCTTGGTGGGCATATCGGAGAGATTTTGTTAGCTGCAAACCTCATCCTAGGAAACCCTGGAACACATTCCTCTGGCAGTTGCGCTGGACAGCTGAACTGATATGTGCAACCGAGAGAGACGGTCAACAGTACTCGAGCAAACTTCTTAGAAGAATGGATTTGACACGGGACATGCCGCGGTCGAAGAGCGACCGTGCATGGCCACGGCTACAAGACGAGAGATAGGGGAACCTTGCAGGGATGCAAGATAACTTTTAACTGTATATATCTGAAGCAATAAATGTTTTAAAACGTTAAAAAAAAAGAAAGAAAAAGTGGTTATCACGTGTGCTTCACACGCACAAGGTCCTCGGTTCGATCCCGAGCGGAAACACGTACGCATGTATTTTTTTCTATCCTGTGTATGTATGTAAATTTTTACTCTCTCTATGTGACCTGTGTAACCTGTGTGTTGTGTACCATGTATTTTTTTGTATCCTGTGTATTTGGATGCTACGGTGTGCATCATTCATTCATCATACATCACTCATTAACACTGTACAGTCATAGCTTATTTTAATGTTTGTAAATAAACGTTATTACCTGGTGGAGAAAAAAATCGTTTCCGTGGTGTAGTGGTTATCACGTGTGCTTCACACGGACAAGGTCCTCGGTTCGATCCCGAGCGGAAAGGTCTTCAGTTTCCTCTTTAGACGTTTTGTAATGGCCCACGGCGTCGCGACCGTGTGACGTACCTGTAGTTGTGTGCACTTGTGTGTATTGTTAATAAAAGGTGGAAAAGAAAAAAAAAAGTTTCCGTGGTGTAGTGGTTATCACGTGTGCTTCACACGGACAAGGTCCTCGGTTCGATCCCGAGCGGAAACACGTACGCAGTAGTGTTTTTGTCCTACCGCGGGTATTTTCGTTCGACGCATGCGTAGAAAATAAAACAACGAATCTGTTCGTGTGAAAATAAACACAATGATTCACACATGGTTCCTGCTGTATAAACCACGTGGGATACATATCGTTAGCAAATTCATTCAATTCTCATTGAATAGCTTTCCTCGGAGATGAAAAGAATCATCCTAAGAACATGTGGAAAGGAGCGCTACATCTTTTCCGTGGTGTAGTGGTTATCACGTGTGCTTCACACGCACAAGGTCCTCGGTTCGATCCCGAGCGAAAACAGGTACCCAGTAGCGTTTTTGTCATAGCGCGGGTATTTTCGTTCGACGCATGCGTAGGGAATGAAACAACGAATCTGTTCGTGTGAAAATAAACACAATGATTCACACATGGTTCCTGCTGTATAAACCACGTGGGATACATATCGTTAGCAAATTCATTCAATTCTCATTGAATAGCTTTCCTCGGAGATGAAAAGAATCATCCTAAGAACATGTGGAAAGGAGCGCTACATCTTTTCCGTGGTGTAGTGGTTATCACGTGTGCTTCACACGCACAAGGTCCTCGGTTCGATCCCGAGCGAAAACAGGTACCCAGTAGCGTTTTTGTCATAGCGCGGGTATTTTCGTTCGACGCATGCGTAGGGAATGAAACAACGAATCTGTTCGTGTGAAAATAAACACAATGATTCACACATGGTTCCTGCTGCATAAACCACGTGGGATACATATCGTTAGCAAATTGGTCCAATTCTCATTGAATAGCTTTCCTCGGAGATGAAAAGAGCTGTCCTAAGACGTGTGGCAGGTAGCATCACATCGTTTCCGTGGTGTTGTGGTTATCACGTGTGCTTCACACGCACAAGGTCCTCGGTTCGATCCCGAGCGAAAACACGTGCGCAGTAGTGTTTTTGTCCTAGCGCGGGTATTTTCGTTCGACGCATGCGTAGAAAATAAAACAACGAATCTGTTCGTGTGAAAATAAACACAATGATTCACACATGGTTCCTGCTGCATAAACCACGTGGGATACATATCGTTAGCAAATTGGTCCAATTCTCATTGAATAGCTTTCCTCGGAGATGAAAAGAACTGTCCTAAGACGTGTGGCAGGTAGCATCACATCGTTTCCGTGGTGTTGTGGTTATCACGTGTGCTTCACACGCACAAGGTCCTCGGTTCGATCCCGAGCGGAAACACGTACGCAGTAGTGTTTTTGTCCTAGCGCGGGTATTTTCGTTCGACGCATGCGTAGAAAATAAAACAACGAATCTGTTGGTGTGAAAATAAACACAATGATTCACACATGGTTCCTGCTGCATAAACCACGTGGGATACATATCGTTAGCAAATTGGTCCAATTCTCATTGAATAGCTTTCCTCGGAGATGAAAAGAACTGTCCTACGACGTGTGGCAGGTAGCATCACATCGTTTCCGTGGTGTAGTGGTTATCACGTGTGCTTCACACGCACAAGGTCCTCGGTTCGATCCCGAGCGAAAACAGGTACCCAGTAGCGTTTTTGTCATAGCCCGGGTATTTTCGTTCGACGCATGCGTGGAAAATATAACAACGAGTCTGTTCGTGTGAAAATAAACACAATGATTCACACATGGTTCCTGCTGCATAAACCACGTGGGATACATATCGTTAGCAAATTGGTCCAATTCTCATTGAATAGCTTTCCTCGGAGATGAAAAGAACTGTCCTAAGACGTGTGGCAGGTAGCATTATATCGTTTCCGTGGTGTAGTGGTTACCACGTGTGCTTCACACGCACAACGTCCTCGGTTCGATCCCGAGCGAAAACAGGTACCCCGTGGCGTTTTTGTCATAGCCCGGGTATTTTCGTTCGACGCATGCGTAGGGAATGAAACAACGAATCTGTTCGTGTGAAAATAAACACAATGATTCACACATGGTTCCTGCTGCATAAACCACGTGGGATAGATATCGTTAGCAAATTGGTCCAATTCTCATTAAATAGCTTTCCTCGGAGATGAAAAGAACTGTCCTAAGACGTGTGGCAGGTAGCATCACATCGTTTCCTTGGTGGTGTAGAAGAAGGAGAAGTACCACAAGTGAAGGACTTCAGACCAATAACGCTCTGTAACGTAGACTACAAAATATACGCAAAAGTTTTAGCTGGCAGGTTACAGAAGGTTATTACAGAAATTGTCGGGGAACACCAGACTTGTGCCATCAAAGGAAGAAGTATTCAAACGAACATACATGTAATGAGAACTGTGTTGGATTTATGTCAGTTAGAAGGGGAGCAAGTAGCAGTGCTACTAGCAGTCCTGGCCAAAGCCTTCGATAGAGTGGACCACGAATTCCTATACGGGGTAATGACCATGAATGGAATTGGACAGACGTTTCTTCAAAGAGTACAGCTATGTTACAAGAATGTCCAGACCGTGGTATTATTCAACAATCAGTGTACGAGTGCAATACCGTTAAAGTCATCCGTTAGGCAGGGGTGCCCATTGTCACCACTTCTATTTAACGTATATGTGGAATACTTGTGTCAGAGCGTCATTCAGAGGAAGAGCATCACGGGATTCGAGGTGTTTGGGACGGAGGTGAAAGTTTTAGCATACGCGGACGATATAGGATTTTTTGCAAAGGACAAAAACTGTGTGAAGTGTGTGTTGAAGTGTGTGGAGGAGTTTTGTGAATTATCAGGGGCCAAACTAAACAAGGCTAAGTCTGTAGGGATCTGGGCGGGCCAGTGGGGGTCCACGCCAGATCATTTTGAAGGAATTAGATGGCAGACAGCGTCGACAGTTTACCTTGGAGTTCCCTTGGACAAGACTCGGAACACCAGCCCGATGTGGGATGAACAACTGAAGCAGATAGGAAAAACAGTCCACAGCTGGAAACAAAGAAGACTCTCAATTTTCCAGAGGGCCTCCGTGTGCAACATATTCTTTGTCTCAAAACTCCTGTATTTACTCCAGGTGATGCAACTTCCCCGTAGGAATATTCAGAAGTTTCATCGTTTGTTCGCAACATATGTGTGGTTTTCAACGTTTGAAAGTATGCGTCGAGATAACCTATCCCACAGTGTTAAGCGAGGCGGTCTAGGGCTAAGGCATTTGTTCGCGGCCAAACTGGTGATGCGACTGTTTTTCTTCAGAAAGTGCAACCACCCCTTGTTAAAGACTGTACTACAGTCAGTGGGAAGTGAAAACTTGGCTAGCATAACTGTTGCGACAGTCAAGGGTGTGTATGCTGTGAGTAAGTTTTATGCAGAGGTTGTAGAATGTATGCAGTTTTTGCTTGTAAGATTTACACGCGACTATGTTTTTAGTGTAGGTAAAAAAAAAGCTGTACCATGACTTGATAGACATTCTCTTCCCTGTTCCTATATATAGAATTGTACCACCGAACTTGGAAGGACAGGACATATTGTGCGGAATCCGAGCCATGCCTGTAAGACCTCAAATCAAAAGTTTTTTCTTTAAAGTGCATACGCTGACACTCCCTGTGAAATCATGGTTGGATAAAAAAGGATTTTTCGTGCCCTGGACGACGAACTGCAGATTCTGCAACACCCAAGAGACAGTTGAGCACCTGTTTCTTGATTGTACTGAGGCACTCTTCTTTTGGGATGAACTCAGTACGAAACTGGGAAGATATGTAAGATTAGGTCCATACACGATGAGGTTTTTGCCTTTTGACCAGACCGAAGAAATCAGGGATGACATCTTATGTGTAATCTCAATGTTTTGCATATGGAAGGTCAGGGTATTGGACCGAAACGAAGAGTCACTTAAACCACCGATGTGCTTTTTAAAAGAAGAAATTGATCAAATGTACACAATAGCACGGTACAGGCAATTGATACCGGAGTGGTTACGTGTATATGTAGCAAAATTACTCCCAAGTCGGGAGGCTTTTGGTGAAATGTTACGCGCGTGAAGCTCATGTGATATCACTGTAAATATGCCATAATCATAAATAAATCTGCAAAATCAGGAAAAAAATCGTTTCCTTGGTGTAGTGGTTATCACGTGTGCTTCACACGCACATGGTCCTCGGTTCGATCCCGAGCGGAAACACGTACGCAGTAGTGTTTTTGTCCTACCGCGGGTATTTTCGTTCGACGCATGCGTGGAAAATAAAACAACGAATCTGTTCGTGTGAAAATAAACACAATGATTCACACATGGTTCCTGCTGCATAAACCACGTGGGATACATATCGTTAGCAAATTGGTCCAATTCTCATTGAATAGCTTTCCTCGGAGATGAAAAGAACTGTCCTAAGACGTGTGGCAGGTAGCATCACATCGTTTCCGTGGTGTAGTGGTTATCACGTGTGGATTCTACTTCCGGCTTTCGTTGGGGTAGGACGTTTAAAATGAGCTCCGTTGGAGTGCCTTCTACGGCTAGGCCTAGCCGGGATTACCATGGATTCAACGATACTTTGCGGAAGGATGACTACCGCCTTGTTCTGCCAACACTACCCAGGGGAAAATTCGCACTGAATACTGTCGCTCTGCACGCGGATTTATCGCAACGACCATACCGACGAGAGGACTTCAAGCCAGCGCTGAAAACAACTTTGAATCCGGAAGATATTGCATTATTCGGAGTCTACCAAATGAACCACGTGTGGATGTTAACAACACGTTCAGCTCAGGCAAAACAGAAACTTTTGGAAATGGGTGAGTGCTCTGTAAAAGGACGAAAGTGTTTGATCCTCGACACGTCACCTAAAGAAGTTCGCGCAAAGCTTCATTGGATAACTTTCCACACGCCGGACGAGGAAATCAGGATGGCACTCTCACCGTTTGGCTCCGATATTGTGGTGAAAAGAGAGGTATGGAATGATGATTTCTTTAAGAACACTGAAACTACAGAACGCACGGTCACAATGCGGTTGAAAGACAGTGTCAGTGTCTACAATATCCCGCATCAGTTAAGGATTCTGGGGAACCTCACGCTTGTGTCAATTGCGGGAAGACCGCCACTGTGTCTTCGGTGTCGACAAACAGGACACATCCGACAGCAATGCAGGACACCAAAATGCGAAGCGTGCAGACGCTTCGGGCACGACAAGGACAGCTGTCTCAAAACCTACGCTGATCGTACCAAAGTAACAGTTGAAGATAACCACTTAGAAGACCTTATCATGGATGTTGCAGAAACTGCTGCCACTTCACAAGAAGCAAAGGATGATTCACAACGTCAGCCGCAAGACCGTCCCGCTATGCGGGAACATGCGTCCGATAGTACCTGTTCAAATGATTTGATTCAAGGGGAATCTCAAGATAGGGGTCGCAAACAAGTAACGGAGGGCGATAAGGCTGCAAGCGCTGCGAAGAGCATAGGCAACAACGGTAATAGAACAGGAAAAGAACCGGATGTTTCAAAGGCAGAAGCAGAAAACACCACGGCAGCGCCGGCGGACTCAAAAAGCGGGAATGCCTGGAAAATGGTTCCCGGAAAACGAACTAAAATAGCCAAACCAAAGGTACCGTACGACCCAAGGGATAGGGGACAAGCTCATAATTAAACAAAGTATGCAGGAAAAGCTGATTGTTAGTACGCTGAATGACGTCAGCTTAGTCAGTCGCAAACGGAAACAGTGGTTGCTTCAGCTGATGTGGGAGAAGAGGATTGATATTCTATGTGCGCAGGAAACAAAAATTGAGACGGACTCTCAGGAAGAAGAGCTTATAGCGTTTTACAAGAATAGCTTCCAGGTGTTCCATTCCAAGGCGAGGGAGGGAAGGAATGGCACAGCGGTGTTTGTCAGAAGAAGGCACTATCTAAGAGTGATCCCTGATATTGGTCACGACATGGAAGGGAGAGTGAGTTCTGTTGATTGCCTGTTTGGGAGTGATCTGATTAGGATTATATCCGTATACGCACCAAACTTAACGTCCGAAAGGAAATTATTTTTTGAATACCTGCAGACCTTTCTGCGCACATCGGCCAATATTTTCTTGTGCGGCGATTATAACTGTGTCCTTTCGCAACGCGACAGGCTAGGAAAATGCAGAATCAACGACTGTAGCACAACTGAACTTCGCAGACTCCTCCATGTGAACAACTTGGTAGATGCAAAGGAGGCAACGGGGAACTCGGACATTCAGTTCACGCACTGGCAAGACAAGTCTCACGCGCGACTGGATAGAATTTATATCTCTGGGGAGAGCAAAGTTAGCTGCGCCTACAGCCACATCACGCCGGTTGCTTTTTCAGACCACGCGCTTGTCACACTGGCTGTCCAGACCACCAAACGGTGGACGCAAGAAAACAGAAATACGCTCCCGTGGAAACTGAATGAAAGCATATTGAGAGAGGAAAAATGCAACAGGGAAGTCGGCGAAATGATCAGCGAAATAAGGGAGCAAGGACCGATTGACGCCTGTATATGGGAGGCTTTCAAGCAGCGACTAAAAGAGTACCTTATCAAGGCTTCTCAGGAGTATGCCAGAGACAGACGGGAGGAGAAGAATGCCCTCGCTGAGACGCTCAAGACATTAATAAAAGAGGAGGAAAGAAGTCCCGGCCTGTTTGGTGAGGATATAAAGGAGTGCAAAATGGAACTCCTAAAGCTCATGGAAAATGATTTTCGTGGCTCGATGATAAGAAGCAGGCAGGCCATCGTTGATAAAGAAGAACAGCCTGTCAAGGTATTCCTAAGCTTGGAAAGAAAGCGCTCGAAAGATAAGACAGTAACGGAGATAATGAGCAATGGGAAAGTTGTTTCTGATCCCCATGCCATAGAAGAAGAATTTATGAACGCTTACACGAACTTGTTTAGCATACCAGAGACAAAAGGAGGTGAGAACCTGGACAGTTTCGCCCGTCCTATTCCCGTCATCAGCCAGGAGAAAAGGGATAAACTAGAAGAACCGATCTGCGTGGATGAAGTCGTTTGGGCTATTAAAAAGCTGCCATCGAATAAAGCGCCAGGAGTGGACGGCATTGGCCCCAGCATCTACAAAATGTTCTTAAATGATATGGCAGAGATACTGTCTCAAGTGTTCTCGGATATTTACAAACGAGGCCTCATGCCACCTTCAATGAGACGGGCACTGACGGTGTTAATTCCGAAGAAGACAGATAGCGGGGCCCCGCGAGAAGTTAAGGATTACCGTCCCATCAGTCTCCTTTCAACGGACTACAAGATTTTAGCGAAAATATTGGCTCGTCGTCTCGGTCTCGTTCTAGGGGATGTCATAGGTGAGCATCAAACGTACAGCATCAAAGGCAGGTCGATTGCGAAGAATCTTCACATGATGCGAACTGTTTGGGAAGCTGCAAGTACGATGGGTGAGCCAGTTGCTGTTCTACAGGCAGATCTTAGTCAAGCCTTTGATAGGGTGTTGCACAACTATCTACTTGGCCTGCTGAGGAAGTGTAACGTGGGCTTCTACGTGCATCGGTGGATTCAGGTGTGTTACACGGATATAACGACGTCACTCATAGTCAACGGCAGGAGAACTAAAGAGATTCCCGTTCGACGATCGGTGAGGCAGGGATGTCCTTTATCCCCAGTCTTATTCGCCCTCTACTTGGAACCTTTGTGCAGAAGCATAATAGATGATAAAAGTATACAAGGCTTCAGTCTTCATGGCAGTGAAATCAAGCTGATGAGCTATGCGGATGACTTAGCGATCATATGCACTTCTCAAGGTCAACTGACCAAATGCATAGAACACATTGACAACTTTTGTGCGAACTCCGGGGCGAAGCTCAACATGAAGAAAACCGAAGGAAGCTGGATTGGCAAATGGGAGCAGGCACCGCAAGATTTCCTGGGAGCGACATGGACAGGAGAGATAAAACGGTATCTGGGAATCAGCTATGCAGAAGCACAGTGCGCCGATGACCACTGGAAAGCGAAGCTCGGCAAGTTTCAAGGAATTCTTCTACAGTGGAATGGGAGATCAATATCCCTGGTAAACAGGAGCTACGTCTGTCTGTCCTACCTCTGTCTATCCAGCTGTACTATATTATGCGCAAGCCTCCCCGTGCAAACAGGCAACATCGCACCGAATCCATAGAATATTCGCAACGTTTATATGGCGCTCCAAGATGGAACGAATGAGGCGAACTAATCTCTTCCTCTGCCTGCAGAAGGGTGGCCTTGGACTAATCAACGTAGCAGTAAAACTGCTTGTACAACGGTTCCTGTATTTTCGGGACCAACGTAACCCGACGCTGAGAGCAGCGCTACAAACATACGGCTCTGTCTTCTTAGCACCCTGGGTGGTTTCAATTCGGCCAAGCACGAAGAACAGAAAACAGCTCGGATTCTACAAGGAAATCGGAAAGGCGGTAGATTACTTTGCAAAACGCTTTTCCTGGGATTATCTGGTGACAGTTAAAAAGAAGGTACTCTACTGGGATACCATAGACCTTGTCTTTCCGCCTCCAAGATACCGTGAGCTTGCAATCGGTAAATTCAAGGGCGACGTTCTCAGAAGGATTAGGAAGATGCCTGTATCGACCGCAGTGAAAGACACCTTCATCATGTTCCACACTGAAACCCTTCCAGTTAAGACCTGGCAGCAAGAGAAAGGTTTTTCAATCCCATGGTCTTCGAAATGTGACATCTGCTATTTGGACCGAGAGACCTTACAACACGCCTTCCTAGAATGCCCTGCTGCAATCCAGTTTTGGAGCCTCGTACAGGATGTACTTGACAGAGAAGTCTTCATTGAGTGGCACGAGCTGAAGTTTTTGGAATTCGAGAACGCGCATCAGGACACGCCGGTGGACGTCATTGTGGCGATAGCAGTGTATGCTTGGTGGGCATATCGGAGAGATTTTGTTAGCTGCAAACCTCATCCTAGGAAACCCTGGAACACATTCCTCTGGCAGTTGCGCTGGACAGCTGAACTGATATGTGCAACCGAGAGAGACGGTCAACAGTACTCGAGCAAACTTCTTAGAAGAATGGATTTGACACGGGACATGCCGCGGTCGAAGAGCGACCGTGCATGGCCACGGCTACAAGACGAGAGATAGGGGAACCTTGCAGGGATGCAAGATAACTTTTAACTGTATATATCTGAAGCAATAAATGTTTTAAAACGTTAAAAAAAAAGAAAGAAAAAGTGGTTATCACGTGTGCTTCACACGCACAAGGTCCTCGGTTCGATCCCGAGCGGAAACACGTACGCATGTATTTTTTTCTATCCTGTGTATGTATGTAAATTTTTACTCTCTCTATGTGACCTGTGTAACCTGTGTGTTGTGTACCATGTATTTTTTTGTATCCTGTGTATTTGGATGCTACGGTGTGCATCATTCATTCATCATACATCACTCATTAACACTGTACAGTCATAGCTTATTTTAATGTTTGTAAATAAACGTTATTACCTGGTGGAGAAAAAAATCGTTTCCGTGGTGTAGTGGTTATCACGTGTGCTTCACACGGACAAGGTCCTCGGTTCGATCCCGAGCGGAAAGGTCTTCAGTTTCCTCTTTAGACGTTTTGTAATGGCCCACGGCGTCGCGACCGTGTGACGTACCTGTAGTTGTGTGCACTTGTGTGTATTGTTAATAAAAGGTGGAAAAGAAAAAAAAAAGTTTCCGTGGTGTAGTGGTTATCACGTGTGCTTCACACGGACAAGGTCCTCGGTTCGATCCCGAGCGGAAACACGTACGCAGTAGTGTTTTTGTCCTACCGCGGGTATTTTCGTTCGACGCATGCGTAGAAAATAAAACAACGAATCTGTTCGTGTGAAAATAAACACAATGATTCACACATGGTTCCTGCTGTATAAACCACGTGGGATACATATCGTTAGCAAATTCATTCAATTCTCATTGAATAGCTTTCCTCGGAGATGAAAAGAATCATCCTAAGAACATGTGGAAAGGAGCGCTACATCTTTTCCGTGGTGTAGTGGTTATCACGTGTGCTTCACACGCACAAGGTCCTCGGTTCGATCCCGAGCGAAAACAGGTACCCAGTAGCGTTTTTGTCATAGCGCGGGTATTTTCGTTCGACGCATGCGTAGGGAATGAAACAACGAATCTGTTCGTGTGAAAATAAACACAATGATTCACACATGGTTCCTGCTGCATAAACCACGTGGGATACATATCGTTAGCAAATTGGTCCAATTCTCATTGAATAGCTTTCCTCGGAGATGAAAAGAGCTGTCCTAAGACGTGTGGCAGGTAGCATCACATCGTTTCCGTGGTGTTGTGGTTATCACGTGTGCTTCACACGCACAAGGTCCTCGGTTCGATCCCGAGCGAAAACACGTGCGCAGTAGTGTTTTTGTCCTAGCGCGGGTATTTTCGTTCGACGCATGCGTAGAAAATAAAACAACGAATCTGTTCGTGTGAAAATAAACACAATGATTCACACATGGTTCCTGCTGCATAAACCACGTGGGATACATATCGTTAGCAAATTGGTCCAATTCTCATTGAATAGCTTTCCTCGGAGATGAAAAGAACTGTCCTAAGACGTGTGGCAGGTAGCATCGCATCGTTTCCGTGGTGTTGTGGTTATCACGTGTGCTTCACACGCACAAGGTCCTCGGTTCGATCCCGAGCGGAAACACGTACGCAGTAGTGTTTTTGTCCTAGCGCGGGTATTTTCGTTCGACGCATGCGTAGAAAATAAAACAACGAATCTGTTGGTGTGAAAATAAACACAATGATTCACACATGGTTCCTGCTGCATAAACCACGTGGGATACATATCGTTAGCAAATTGGTCCAATTCTCATTGAATAGCTTTCCTCGGAGATGAAAAGAACTGTCCTAAGACGTGTGGCAGGTAGCATCACATCGTTT
The DNA here is from genome assembly GCF_037126465.1 of Ornithodoros turicata. Classification (NCBI taxonomy): domain Eukaryota; kingdom Metazoa; phylum Arthropoda; class Arachnida; order Ixodida; family Argasidae; genus Ornithodoros; species Ornithodoros turicata. Next base: position 165,285,524 of record NC_088201.1, read on the forward strand.
CCGTGGTGTTGTGGTTATCACGTGTGCTTCACACGCACAAGGTCCTCGGTTCGATCCCGAGCGGAAACACGTACGCAGTAGTGTTTTTGTCCTAGCGCGGGTATTTTCGTTCGACGCATGCGTAGAAAATAAAACAACGAATCTGTTCGTGTGAAAATAAACACAATGATTCACACATGGTTCCTGCTGTATAAACCACGTGGGATACATATCGTTAGCAAATTCATTCAATTCTCATTGATTAGCTTTCCTCGGAGATGAAAAGAATCATCCTAAGAACATGTGGAAAGGAGCGCTACATCTTTTCCGTGGTGTAGAAGTGTACGGACGCAGGAAAATGAGCTCCACGGGGGCGGGTGTTACGGCTAGGCCTAGCCGGGTGAACGACGTACAGGCAAGTGCTCAGGATACCTCCGAATATCGTCTTATTATGCCAACTGTACCAGCGGGAAAACTGTCCTGTAACACGATTTTCCTACACGCGGACCCACGAGGAAGACCCTACAACGTGCACCACTTCGGTGATGCATTACGTGATAAAGTCAAGAAGGAAGACGTCGCAGGCTTCGGTGTATACCAATTCAACCATGTGTGGACGCTAAGCTTTCATCATGGCGTGGCGAAGGACAAGCTACTTGCACTAAAAGAACTGCAGGTAAAAGGGAAAGTGTGCAAGATCATCGACCCGAATGCGAAAAGTGTTTGTGTCAAGATACACTGGATCTCGAGGAATATTCCTGACGAGGATGTGAGGCGTGCGTTGTCAGTCTACGGTAAAGTAAAAGAGGTGAGTCGGCAAAAATGGAGAACTTCGTTCTTTGAAGGCATTGAGTCGACTACGAGGGAAGTAACGCTAGAAATGAAGGAAAATATTACTGTAGATGACATGCCTCATTTGACGTTTATTGCGGGTTGCCAAGTCCTTTTAGAAGTTCAAGGTCGTCCCCCATTTGCTTACGCTGTAAGCAGGCAGGGCACATTAGGAAGGCATGCAACACACCATGGTGCAGGAAATGCAGGCGATTCGGTCATGAAGAAGACGAGTGTGTCACTACCTACGCGTCGAGGACTAGGGAGCCAGATGAACCAGGGAGGGAGATGTTCACGGATGGCTCAGAAAGTGACATGGTGGTGGACGCTTTGACAGAGGAAAAGCAGGAGGAAAAAAATCCTGTTGAGGACACGGAGGCTCCGAATGGAGCACATGAATGCACTGATAAGACAGAGAAAGAAAAAGGCAACGTGGGCAATCAAGTGGTGGACATTAAAGTGTCTGGGGAAAACGCCCGCGTCAGTGAAGCACAGATCGTGAAAACCAAAGGACGAGGGATTATCCCAGTTTCCAAAAGACTAAAGCAGGACAACTCTACTCCGCTTTCTGTTTTGACACCGCAAGAAACCGGGGCAACGTCCTTAGATGACGTGCCATTCGGGATGACTTAAAAGCCAAGTAACGTAACGCCGAAGGAACGACTGCGTACAGCGAACAAGCTAATTATTAACTCCACTTCAAGACAGAACTTCAACTAGGTAAGAACACTTTTCAATGACTGGAAAACCTATTCAAGTTGCTACCTTAAATGTAAGGGGACTAAACTCCCGAAAGAAGCAATATCAGCTTAAACGCTACCTGCAAAACTACCCCAACATTGATCTACTCGCCATTCAAGAGACAAAAATAAGCACAGAAGAAGGCACTGCAGAACTAATGTCAAATGTGTTCGCAAAGGAATTCGACGTTGTCGTTAGCCACGCAGTCGGACACTCAGCAGGAACGTTACTCTGTTTACGGAAAAAGCCAAACATGATCCCGATTCACCATGCAACCGATAATCAAGGAAGAGCAGCGAAGCTAGATGTCCTCATTGACAATGAAATGTGGCGCTTTATCGCCGTGTATGCCCCAAATATCGTGCAAGAAAGAATTACGTTCTTCGAGGCCTTGAACAGTTATGTAGACGGATGCAATAACATAGTTTTGGTTGGCGATTTTAACTGCACCTTAATGGACAAAGACAGAAGCAAAGTAGGGCAGTGCGCTGATAAAAGCGGGGAAGCCCTCCTGGCCTTAACAGTGAACAACAGCATGATAGATGCATATGAAAGGACGGCAAGCAAGGCCCAACGATATACGCATTTCCAAAAGGTAACATATGCTAGGTTGGACCGGGTGTACACAACAGCGAAATCTACGAAGACAGTGACGAAGTATGAAGTGCACGCGGCATATTTCACGGATCATTGTTTAGTAAAGGTAACTCTAGGAAATCAAGACCATTCAACATCCAAGCGGCAAGGATGGACGTTGTGGAAGTTGAACGTCAAGCTGTTAGAAGACCAACCATTTATTGGCGCAGTTAAAGACGAGATAGCAGAGCTAATATCAAGCAAGGAGTCTTGGGTTTCATCTTGGGAACAGTTTAAACAACGTGTTCGGTTTATTGCGATAGAAAGAAGCAGTGTGCTAGCATATCACGAAAAATGGAGAGAGAACGAATTAAAGAAGCAGCTAAGCAACGTCATGAAATTGGAGTGTGAAAATCCCGGCACGTACTATAAGGAGATGGAAGATTTCAAGTATGAACTGGAAATTGTAAACCATACAAAGTACGAAGGAGCACGAATACGGTCTAGATCTCAGCAGTATTTGCCGGATGAGGTACCGAACAAAGCATATTTTCGACAGGAATTGGACCACGTGAAAAGAAAGGCAATACAGGAAATCCAAAAAAATGGAATTGTTCTACATGAGGAATCGGAGATATATAAATGCTTCGAAGAATATTATGCGGACTTGATAGGCAAGGAAAATAAAATGGTACCCAAAGCAGCAAGCAAAAGAATGTGTAATCTGCCACAACTGACAGGGGAAGACCAACAGACATTAGACATGCCGCTTGATCTGGAAGAAATAAAGGAAGCCGTGGTGTCCCTAGGAAGAAACAAGACACCAGGCCCCGGACTAGGTGGTGAATTTTACCAGATGTTCGGCGATTTTTTATCTCCTGTACTTCTGCAAGTTTTCAAGGAAGCTGAAGAAGAAGGGGTGCTCCCCAGATCGTTTAGACATTCGCATACTATACTAATACCTAAGAAGATTTCAGAAGGAGCGGTGCCACGAGTCACAGATTATAGGCCAATTACGTTGTGCAATGCGGACTATAAAATCTACGCGAAAGTGCTGGCAGCTAGGTTGCAGAAGGTTATCCCAAACCTTGTTGGGGACCACCAGACGTGCGCGATCAAAGGCAGAAATATTCAAGCAAACATTCATGTTATGCGAACAGTGTTGGACATATGTACGCAAGAAGGAGATCAAGCAGCAGTGTTGCAGGCCGACCTTATGAAAGCTTTCGACAGGGTCAGACATGATTTTCTGTTTAATACGCTTCACCAAATGAACATTGGGAGACGTTTCATTGATCGTGTTAGATTGTGCTACAAAGAAGTGGCAACAAAGTTGGTGATCAATAATATGTGTACACGCGCGATTCAGCTGCGTTCATCTGTTCGCCAGGGATGTCCGTTATCACCCCTACTCTTTGACCTTTATATAGAGCCGTTATGTCGCAACGTTCTACATAATACGAACATCAGAGGCTTTAATTTGGAAAACTGTGAAGTGAAAGTCCTAGGGTACGCGGATGACCTGACGTTTGTAGTTTCAGATAAGAACAGTGTTCAACACGTGGTCAAGGAAATTGAAGAATATCAGGAGCATCCCTAAACAAAGAAAAGTCGATAGGAATATGGGCCGGTCAATGGGGAACAACACCGGAAGAGTTTATGGGCATAAAGTGGCAATGCAAACCAACCGTTTATTTGGGGGTCCCACTGCAAGAATCTAGCAACACCAACAGGATATGGACAGAATTGTGTAGAAAAGTAAGAACACATGCGAATATATGTAAAGGAAGGGAACTGTCTATTTTTCAGCGTACCAGTGTATGCAATGTGTTTTTGGTCGCAAAACTGATGTATTGGCTTCAGGTGCTACAGTGTTCGAGGAAACAGATCCAGCAATTTCATAGAGTCTTTGCAACAATGATATGGAAGTCGAACTTCGAAGCGATGCGAAGGGACAATTTGTTTAGGGCTGTATCTCAAGGAGGAGTTGGACTGCGACATCTGTTTGTCACGCAAGTGATTATGAGACTGTTCTTCTACCGCAAATGCAGACACCCAGTGATACGAACAATGTTGCAGAGCATAGGATACTTGTACCTACCAGAAATTGTTGTTGCTACAAACAGGCGGGTCTTTGCACTAAATGGGTTTTATAAGGAAGTTGTGGGAAGTATACGTTTTTTGTTGGCAAGGTTTTCGGCAGACTACCTTTTCAGTGTGAAGAAGACTAAGCTTCGAGCGGATGTGATTGAGTGTGTGTTTCCCGAGCCCATCTACAGACAAATAGCTGCGAATAGTCCGGGAGCTGACATCTTATGCCGGGTAAAGAAGATGGCAATCAAGCCAAGGATTAAAACGTTTTTCTTCAAAGTCCACGCGAACACCTTGCCAGTAAAAACATGGTTGCAATCAAAAGGCATATTTGTCCCATGGTCCGTCAACTGTAGGTATTGCAAAGAACCTGAGACCATCGAACATGTGTTCATGTACTGTACGGAGGCCCAGTTTTTCTGGGACGATATAGGCAGAGCAATCAGGAAACGACTGAAGCTAAATCCGCACCACGACCTACTCTATAGAAACACGACCATGACACTCGCCGATCCCCCTATGGGTCCGCTGTCCACGGCCCGAAGCGGTTAAAACCGGTTTCGCGCTCAACATGCTCGCTAGGGGCGCCACGTGCGCACCCCACGAGCGAACGGGAGACTGCTGCTGTAATATCGGCAATGTTTATTAGCATTGTTTTGTGCGTATGTCTACGCGTTCTTTTCGTGTATCCTTATGCGAAAGACGTGTAATGTACCTGCTTAAGGCAAGTTAGGCGCAAGATACATAAATTTTCGCGCCTAGAGCCGCCTTGCTTGGGACAGTGCTTGTACAGGATGTGTGGTATCCCGGGGGCCCCATTTGACGAATATCTTTGGATCCTTGGTAAAAACATTCATCGCTTCACGCTGTGCTTCAACCGATGATAATACGAAGTTGAACTCGAGATGAGTGACTGTGTGTTTTGTGGCGCAAAAGCATCACGGCCATAAAGCGCCACAAACGATGTAGTAATTGATGTACGCGGCTGTATTGCCATGCGTAACAGTGCTCCAAAATTTATGCGTGGACCCGTAGTTACTTGCCTTTGCGAATGAGTATGTTAGCTGTTATTTCATTGTCACTACTGGACAGGATGCAGTTTTAGTTGGTTTTAATTCAAAGTTTTACAAAGAACACAGCACACATAACTGAACAGACACTTCTTTTTATTCCATTTAATTTTGACTGCTGACTATTTGGCAGAAATCTCACCACATCTACTTTGCTTTTTTCATTACAATCACGTTGCTCATACACTCGACACCTTCAGGACCTTTCGCGGTACGAAATACTCGGGCCCGACACTCCTGGCTTCGACTTGCAGAGTGGGACGGTGCAGTACACCATCACAAACCACTCAATGGACTACGTGCGACTAACCAGAACTTCACACGGTAGAAACAGGCACCCAAGTCAGGAACGAAAACTACCGTATCAACACGTGGAGCGGCGTCTGCTGTGGGGGTTACTTGTGGCGCCGCGACCTTGCTGCGGCCACTAAGAGAAACATTTTCTCCGGCGCTGGAGAGAGGCGCAAGTGTCATGGTCGTGTTCTTATAGAGTAGGTCGTGATCCGCACACCATTCGGTATTTGCCACTAGAGGAAGAAACAGGCCCACGATACGACGTTCTATGTGTAGTAGCAATGTTCTGTTTGTGGAAAGTTGTGGTTGCCTTAAGAAACGAAGAGCCGGTTAATGCTCCGATGATTTATTTAACGCAAGAACTGTTAGAGATGAAACGCTATTCTGAGTTCAAGGGCCAGGTGCCCAGGTGGTTAGAAGAATTTTGTTGTCAACTGGCTCCAAGCCGGAGCTCAGTCTTTTAAAGAGATATGTACTTTTAATCATTGTTGCATGTCACCTCTGAAATAAAAAGGTTTAAAAAAAAAAGTTTCCGTGGTGTAGTGGTTATCACGTGTGCTTCACACGCACAAGGTCCTCGGTTCGATCCCGAGCGAAAACAGGTACGCAGTACTGTTTTTGTCCTAGCGCGGGTATTTTCGTTCGACGCATGCGTAGGGAATGAAACAACGAATCCGTTCGTGTGAAAATAAACACAATGATTCACACATGGTTCCTGCTGTATAAACCATGTGGGATACATATCGTTAGCAAATTCATTCAATTCTCATTGATTAGCTTTCCTCGAAGATGAAAAGAACCATCCTAAGACGCGTGGCAAGTAGCATTACATCGTTTCCGTGGTGTAGTGGTTATCACGTGTGCTTCACACGCACAAGGTCCTCGGTTCGATCCCGAGCGGAAACAGGTACCCAGTAGCGTTTTTGTCCTAGCGCGGGTATTTTCGTTCGACGCATGCGTAGGGAATGAAACAACGAATCTGTTCGTGTGAAAATAAACAGAATGATTCACACATGGTTCCTGCTGTTGGGATACATATCGTTAGCAAATTCATTCAATTCTCATCGATTAGCTTTCCTCGGAGATGAAAACAACCATGCTAGGACGCGTGGCAGGTAGCATTACATCGTTTCCGTGGTGTAGTGGTTATGACGTGTGCTTCACACGCACAAGGTCCTCGGTTCGATCCCGAGCGGAAACAGGTACCCAGTAGCGTTTTTGTCCTAGCGCGGGTATTTTCGTTCGACGCATGCGTAGGGAATGAAACAACGAATCTGTTCGTGTGAAAATAAACAGAATGATTCACACATGGTTCCTGCTGTATAAACCACGTGGGATACATATCGTTAGCAAATTCATTCAATTCTCGTTGATTAGCTTTCGTCGGAGATGAAAAGAACCATCCTAGGACGCGTGGCAGGTAGCATTACATCGTATCCGTGGTGTAGTGGTTATCACGTGTGCTTCACACGCACAAGGTCCTCGGTTCGGTCCCGAGCGGAAACAGGTACCCAGTAGCGTTTTTGTCCTAGCGCGGGTATTTTCGTTCGACGCATTGCTTAGGGAATGAAACAACGCTTCTGTTCGTGTGAAAATAAACAGAATGATTCACACATGGTTCCTGCTGTATAAACCACGTGGGATACATATCGTTAGCAAATTCATTCAATTCTCCTTTATTAGCTTTCGTCGGAGATGAAAAGAACCATCCTAGGACGCGTGGCAGGTAGCATTACATCGTATCCGTGGTGTAGTGGTTATCACGTGTGCTTCACACGCACAAGGTCCTCGGTTCGGTCCCGAGCGGAAACAGGTACCCAGTAGCGTTTTTGTCCTAGCGCGGGTATTTTCGTTCGACGCATGCGTAGGGAATGAAACAAGAATCTGTTCGTGTGAAAATAAACAGAATGATTCACACATGGTTCCTGCTGTTGGGATACATATCGTTAGCAAATTCATTCAATTCTCATCGATTAGCTTTCCTCGGAGATGAAAACAACCATCCTAGGACGCGTGGCAGGTAGCATTACATCGTTTCCGTGGTGTAGTGGTTATCACGTGTGCTTCACACGCACAAGGTCCTCGGTTCGATCCCGAGCGGAAACAGGTACCCAGTAGCGTTTTTGTCCTAGCGCGGGTATTTTCGTTCGACGCATGCGTAGGGAATGAACCAACGAATCTGCTCGTGTGAAAATAAACAGAATGATTCACACATGGTTCCTGCTGTATAAACCACGTGGGATACATATCCTTAGCAAATTCATTCAATTCTCGTTGATTAGCTTTCGTCGGAGATGAAAAGAACCATCCTAGGACGCGTGGCAGGTAGCATTACATCGTTTCCGTGGTGTAGTGGTTATCACGTGTGCTTCACTCGCACAAGGTCCTCGGTTCGGTCCCGAGCGGAAACAGGTACCCAGTAGCGTTTTTGTCCTAGCGCGGGTATTTTCGTTCGACGCATGCGTAGGGAATGAAACAACGAATCTGTTCGTGTGAAAATAAACAGAATGATTCACACATGGTTCCTGCTGTATAAACCACGTGGAATACATATCGTTAGCAAATTCATTCAATTCTCGTTGACTAGCTTTCCTCAGAGATGAAAAGAACCATCCTAAGACGCGTGGCAGGTAGCATTAAATCGTTTCCGTGGTGTAGTGGTTATCATGTGTGCTTCACACGCACAAGGTCGTCGGTTCGATCCCGAGCAGAAACAGGTACCCAGTAGCGTTTTTGTCCTAGCGCGGGTATTTTCGTTCGACGCATGCGTAGGGAATGAAACAACGAATCTGTTCGTGTGAAAAAAAACACAATGATTCACACATGGTTCCTGCTGTATAAACCATGTGGGATACATATCGTTAGCAAATTCATTCAATTCTCATTGATTAGCTTTCCTCGGAGATGAAAAGAACCATCCTAAGACGCGTGGCAGGTAGCATTACATCGTTTCCGTTTTTTTTTTTTTTTTTTTTTTGCGAGCTCGTGCGAGTCGGCCGGACGCAAGAAATATGTGCTCTGATCGAGCGGCTTCTACGGCTAGGCCTAGCCGGGATGATGGATATAAATTTGTTCTGCCAATGATTCCTTCAGGTACTGTTGCCTTGAATACAGTTTTCCTACACGCGGACCCCGCTGGGCGACCGTACAACATTGGTCATTTTAGTGATGCACTCAAGGACAAAGTGAACCGGAGTCAGGTTACATCAGTTGGTCCCTTCGTATACAATCATCTGTGGGCCCTGACGTTCGATAATGTGGCTGCGAGGGACGAGTTGCTAACCCTTGGGGAAGTGACAGTAAAAGGGAAACGCTGCGTCATTCTGGACCCCCACAAAAAAGAGCTTCAAATCAAGCTACATTGGCTTCCGCAGCATGTACCTGACGAAGCTGTTGAGGCTGCTTTAGACCGTTTTGGTGTTGTGAAGAATATCACTCGAGAACGGTGGAGAGACTCTTTCTTTGAGGGCGCTGAGACGACCACTCGACAGATGTTTATTACTTTGAAGCGTGGTGTAACGGCAGATAACTTGCCGCATCAGATGTTTATCGCCGGATGTCAGATTCTAGTTGCCGTCCCAGGTAGGCCACCCCTGTGTCTGCGGTGCAAAGCAGTCGGCCATATTCGGAAGCAGTGCCACACCCCGTGGTGCAAGGTTTGTCGTCGCTTTGGCCATGCGGATGATGAATGTGTCATGACCTATGCGTCTCAGGTTCGTCAACACACCAGCCACGGCGATCAGATGGACATAGAACTTGATGACGATGCCGACAGCAATCCGTCGCCTTGTGTACCCAGTGCTCCGCTTCAGCCCGCTGCTCTGCCTCAGCCGACATCGTCGGCCCCCCTCTCAGTGAGTCAGCCTCAGAAGTTGGTGGAAAATGGATGTCCGTCCTCGTCGGAACCACACCCAGCACCAGGAGATGGTATTTCACAAGTCCCAGTCCTGGAAGGTGGAAATTGCAACAACTGGGCCGAGACCCGCGTAGAAGACGATGATAACGATCAATGGGTAACCCCGAGAAGGAAGAAGGGTAGAAGATCACCTCCGGCGACATTGCCCGTCAAGATTGTCGAAGTGGGGCACTCTGCCCTCGACGATGTCGGCTTTCAGTCGGAATAGTGCTGTTTGCTGTGCTGACATGTTGTCACATTGTGCTGTTGTGTGTTGTTGCATTGTACGTTTACCTTGTTTTAAGACTCGGTTCTTGTGACTGTGCAGTTTGACTTCTTCAAGCGCGGTAAGTCTACTGCTACGAACTCACTCCTCTTGTTTGCCCATCCTGCATGTACGCTTCCCCACTCTCCTAATGACGCCTCCACAACTTACATTTACCACGCTTAACGTCAGGGGTTTGAATACCAAAAAGCGACAGTATCAACTGAAAAGACTCCTTGACAGCTTCCCACATGTCGACTTTTTCGCACTCCAAGAAACAAAACTAGGTTCTCCGGAAAACACTGAGCAGATGTTATCCCAGTATTTTCTCGATGAGTTCGACGTTGTTGTTAGTGAGGCTGTGGGCTACTCAGCAGGTATTCTCCTTCTCGTGCGAAAACGCCTAGGCTACACTCATGTTTATCACGCGGTGGACAACGACGCCAGGGCTGTGATGTTTGATATCCTTATTGACAGAACGCCTTGGAGGATTCTAGTTATCTATGCTCCCAATGATGCAACCTTAAGGTGTGCGTACTTCGAATCCTTAACGCAATATTTGCAAGCCCGTGGTAACCTGGTCGTTTTAGGGGACTTTAACTGCGTGCTGTCAACTAGTGACCGGAGCGTTGCCTCTCAAGCGAAGGACCGCAGTGCCGAGTGTCTGCAGCGAATAGCACGTGATTATGGTTTAAGAGATGCCTGCGAATACAGCACACAGCCAGTGATAAGATACACTCACTTTCAAGGTACATCGCACGCACGATTGGATCGTATTTATCTTTCTGTCGCTCAGTGGAATACGGTGTGTGAGTACGAAGTGCACCCTGTTTATTTTACTGATCACTGCCTCGTGAAGGTCGCTATTGGGTGTCGCCCTCCTCGGCTGGGCAGCCCCAGGTCATGGAAGTTGTGGAAGATGAACGTTAGGTTGCTCCAAGATCCAGTTTTTGATGAGCGCGTGGTGGCCAATCTTTCACGGCTTCAACATGACCCGCGAAATTGGGCTGCTAAATGGGAAACATTCAAACAAGACGTGAGAGCCTTTGCAATAGAGAGAAGTAACGTGCTAGCCTACCTAGAAATGTATGAAGAGAACATGTTAAAGGAAGCACAACAAGAACTCACAAGACTGGAAGCAGATAACCCTGGGACGTTCTTGGAAGATTTAAATGAGATTCGTCTCCGTCTTGAACTTTTCAACAACAATCGGTATGAAGGCGCGAGGGTACGATCGAGAACGAAGAGGTTTTTGCCGGATATGACCGCGTCTAAAAGTCATGGAGCAGGAGAGCGTAAGCACACCGGCTCTCGACTCATCACGCGGTTGGTGGACCAAGGACATGTTGTCACAGACCTTGAACGCATGAAACAAATATTTGTTGACTACTATGAGAACCTGTTTGGGAGGCCAACTGCCACGGTGGACGACGATTTGATCCAGTCGTTTCTCTCTCATATGCCCAAGTTAAACGAGCAAGAGAAAGATGTCCTGGACGCTGAAATTACAGAGGCGGAAATCCATTCTGCAATACAGAGTTTGAATTTTAACCGTTCTCCTGGACCTGATGGCTTGGGAGCTGAGTTCTACAAGCGGTACGTGGACCTGCTGGTGCCCATTCTACAATGCGTCTACGCGGAAGCTGAGACTAACGGGATCTTCTCGCACAGTTTTCGAAGGTCCCATACTGTGCTCATACCCAAAAAAGTGGCGGAGACACGGTTACCCAAGGTGACCGATTATCGGCCTATCACACTCTGTAATGTGGACTATAAGGTGTATGCCAAAGTACTTGCTGCCAGGCTCCAGCTTGTGGTGACACAACTTGTTGGCGATCATCAGACATGCGCAATCAGGAACAGGACCATACAAACAAACATCCATGTTGTCCGCTCAGTTCTAGACTGGTGTCGATTTGAAGGAAGTCATGTAGCCCTGCTGCAAGTGGACCTCTCTAAGGCTTTTGATCGGGTGTGTCACGATTATTTGTTTTCGCTCTTGCATTACGTCAACATGGGAGACAAGTTCGTAAGCCGAATCAAGTTGTGCTATGAACAGGTTGCAACGAGCCTGGTAATTAACGGCACTCTTACCGCGCCAGTGCCCCTTCGAGCTTCAGTACGACAAGGCTGTCCCATGTCGTCCCTACTATTTGATCTATACCTTGAGCCGTTATGCCAGCGTATCATCTCACGTGATGACATACGTGGTTTCGAGCTTCGCGACGCTGTGGTGAAGGTCGTGGCGTACGCGGATGACCTTGCGTTTCTCGTGACAGACAAGCCAAGTGTCGTCAAAGTTATTCACGAACTTCATGTGTTTGGTCAAGTCTCTGGGGCACGTCTAAACAAGGACAAATCTCTGGGGATATGGTGCGGTCAATGGGGAACAGCCCCGGAATTCTTTTGTGGCGTTCAGTGGCAAACCCGTGGTCCTTGCTACCTTGGGGTCCCGTTAGACAAAAGTTGTAACACGACCTCCTTGTGGTCGGAGCGATTACAAAACATTAGGACACATGCTTCGACCTGGAAAAAACAAGATCTCTCAATGTTTCAACGAGCTTCTGTGTGCAATGTTTTTCTGGCCGCTAAGCTGATTTACCTCTTGCAAGTCCTGCAATGCTCCCGCAAAATTATACATCGTTGTCATCGCATATTTGCCACCACAATATGGTGTTCAACGTTCGAAAGGATGCGAAGAAAAAACCTGTTCAAGAAAGTCAAGGACGGCGGACTAGGCTTACAGCATCTCTACATCAAGCAACTCGTCATGAGACTGTTTTTTTATAGGCAGAGTTCACACCCGATTCTGGAAACCATCAAGCGGGCCCTTGCGTACAACTACATTCCCGATATATATGTTGGGTTTCACGAAGAAAGTCTACGCTTAAGCGGGTTCTACAAAGAGGTTGTCGAGAGCCTAAACTTCTTGAAGGCTAGATTCAGCTTAGAGTACCTCTTTTCTGTCGCCAAGAAAACGTTGGTAGCTCATCTTCTCGATGTACTCTTTCCTGTGCCCATCTACCGTCAAATCCCCTCCGGATGGCACGGCACGGATGTATTGTGCAGAGTCAGGAAGATGCCGGTCAAGCCCAACATGAAGTCATTTTTCTTTAAATTACACACGTCCACACTGCCCGTGAAAGCTTGGCTTCAACAGAAGGGATTCTATGTTCCGTGGTCCGTGAATTGCAGATTTTGCAACACGCCCGAGACTGTCGATCACCTTTTTCTGGACTGCACAGAAGCTTTATTCTTTTGGGATGACTTACAGTTCAAAGTCCTTAAGCGCCGTCTTTCGCTTAATCCTCACACTATCCGCTTCCTCCCATTACGCCCCGGTGAAAATGTGAGATACGATATCGTTCTTCTTGTTGCCATGTACTGTTTGTGGAAGCTTCGTATGGCCGATAGGAACGAAGAGCCCTTGTTTCCTCCTATGAAATATTTCAAAGCCGAACTACTGCAGGTAAAGTTAGCTTGTACTCAGCTCTTAGAAGTGCCTGAGTGGTTAGATACAGTCTGCGAAAGGCTGAATGTTTTGTAGAAATTGTGTTATTAACGTGTCCGGTATAGAGGAGAAACATCGTATTCTCTGTGATTTTGTCGTATTGTGTATGGTATTGTGAGGTATTGAGTCGACGTGACTCAGAGTAGTAAGCTCTGAAAAATAAAGGTGGAAAAGAAAAAAAAATCGTTTCCGTGGTGTAGTGGTTATCACGTGTGCTTCACACGCACAAGGTCCTCCGTTCGATCCCGAGCGGAAACAGGTACGCAGTAGTGTTTTTGCCCTTGCGCGGGTATTTTCGTTCGACGCATACCTAGGGAATGAAAGAAAAAATCTGCTCGTGTGAGAATAAACACAACCATTCACACGTGGTTCCTCCTGTATAAGCCACGTGGGATACGTATCGTTAGCAAATGGAACCAACTCTCATTGATTAGCTTTCCTCGGAGATGAAAAGAACTGTCCTAAGACATGTGGCAGGTAGTCTTACATCGTTTCCGTGGTGTAGTGGTGATCACGTGTGCTTCACACGCACAAGGTCCTCGGTTCGATCCCGAGCGGAAATAGGTACGCAGTAGTGTTTTTGTCCTTGCGCGGGTAGTTTCGTTCGACGCATACCTAGGGAATGAAAGAAAAAATCTTCTCGTGTGAGAATAAACACAACCATTCACACGTGGTTCCTCCTGTATAAGCCACGTGGGATACGTATCGTTAGCAAATGGAACCAACTCTCATTGATTAGCTTTCCTCGGAGATGAAAAGAACTGTCCTAAGACATGTGGCAGATAGTATTAAATCGTTTCCGTGGTGTAGTGGTTATCACGTGTGCTTCACACGCACAAGGTCCTCGGTTCGATCCCGAGCGGAAACAGGTACGCAGTAGTGTTTTTGTCCTTGCGCGGGTAGTTTCGTTCGACGCATACCTAGGGAATGACAGAAAAAATCTGCTCGTTTGAGAATAAACACAACCATTCACACGTGGTTCCTCCTGTATAAGCCACGTGGGATACGTATCGTTAGCAAATGGAACCAACTCTCATTGATTAGCTTTCCTCGGAGATGAAAAGAACTGTCCTAAGACATGTGGCAGATAGTATTAAATCGTTTCCGTGGTGTAGTGGTTATCACGTGTGCTTCACACGCACAAGGTCCTCGGTTCGATCCCGAGCGGAAACAGGTACGCAGTAGTGTTTTTGTCCTTGCGCGGGTAGTTTCGTTCGACGCATACCTAGGGAATGAAAGAAAAAATCTGCTCGTGTGAGAATAAACACAACCATTCACACGTGGTTCCTCCTGTATAAGCCACGTGGGATACGTATCGTTAGCAAATGGAACCAACTCTCATTGATTAGCTTTCCTCGGAGATGAAAAGAACTGTCCTAAGACATGTGGCAGGTAGTCTTACATCGTTTCCGTGGTGTAGTGGTTATCACGTGTGCTTCACACGCACAAGGTCCTCGGTTCGATCCCGAGCGGAAACAGGTACGCAGTAGTGTTTTTGTCCTTGCGCGGGTAGTTTCGTTCGACGCATACCTAGGGAATGAAAGAAAAAATCTGCTCGTGTGAGAATAAACACAACCATTCACACGTGGTTCCTCCTGTATAAGCCACGTGGGATACGTATCGTTAGCAAATGGAACCAACTCTCATTGATTACCCGGCGTCGGGAACATGGCGCCCCCACCGCCCGGCAGCAGCCGCAGTAGCCCCCTCCTGCACTGACGGTTGGGTCGCCGCCGGAGGGAGACCCCCACGTATAGATGTGCGTGGCTTTCCCGTGTCTGGGGAAACGGGGATCCTGGCGGTTGAGTGGACTCGGAGGTTGGTTTGGACCCTTCGGGGCCCCTCCGGGAAAACAACACACCGCTTTGGCCCTTGCTTCCCATAGTCGGGTGGTCCTGGAAGGCCCGGCCAGGATTATTCAGCTAGTCGCCATCTCCCTTTTCATCACTTTCTCTTCCTTGGTCTCCTTCTTTCTCTCCTTTTCCTCTTTTCACCTTCTTTGGCGGCAAGGGTCAACCTTGGGCAGTCTTTCACTCTCCAGAAGCTGCACTTGGGTATAGTGTAGGCGTACCTGCTACTGCGTCAAACGCGGTCCCCTGGTTGGGCTCCGTGGTGGGCGGCAGGACCCTTGCATCGAATTGTATTGTCACCTTTATGGCTTCCTCTTCCTTAAAACCCCGAGATCGGAATCGGAAACGGTTCCGCACCGAGTACCAGCAAATTGATCTAAATACCTCAACACCCGAACCATGGTTTGCAATGTTTCTGGTTGTCCATTCGAATGACGACACAAAACCACTGTCAAAGGTATCTCCTTTTGTAATAGCGAAAGCACTTGAACAGCTGATAGGTAAAGAATACAATGCCAAGAAACTGGGCTCTGGAGATATCCAAGTCCACGTTGAAAAGCGAGAGCAAAGCAGTGCACTTCTTTCACTGACAAGCGTCAATGGGATATCTGTCACAGTAAGTTCACACCGGAGTCTCAACATTGTTAAAGGAGTAATTTCTGAGAGCGACCTTCTTGACTGCTCGGAATCGGAACTTCAAGAAGGCTTACAACAGCACGGTGTGGTAGCTGTAAAGCGAATAGTCATGCGTAGGGATGGGAAAGAAATCCCAACAAAGCACATAATCCTTTCTTTCAAGCTCCACAAGCTGCCAGACACAATCAAGGCCGGTTACCTCAGTTGCAATGTGAGGGCTTACATCCCCAATCCGAGTCGCTGTTACAAGTGCCAGCGGTTTGGCCACGGTTCTCAGGTATGCCGTGGGCAGCCCGTCTGTGCTAAGTGCTCCGGCAAAGACCATTCGTCAGAGTCGTGCAGCAATGATTTTCAGTGTGCCAATTGCAAGGGTAACCACCCTGTTTACTCCAGATCATGTCCTTGTTGGAAGGAGGAGAAACAGATCCTCAAGCTGAAAACTGAGCAAAATATTACATACAGTGCAGCAAAGGCACAATTGGCGTTCCAGAAGAAAGGAACCTTCTCTGATGTGGTGCGCAGGGGAGTGGCACCACTCAGAGTATCGGTGGAGACCCAGACCTCTGGGGCTCCCCTCCACACTCCCCAACACAAAGAGAGGGACACTGAGGGTTCTCCTCCAGTGGCCTCTCAGACGAACAGCCAGGGAGATGCAATGTTAACCTCAGAGGAGGTTGTTGCATCCCCTTCCGTTTGGGACGGGATTGCCATGGGCCTGTCCCAAAACACGAGTCAGAGCATGGATCTCGATGACGACGACTGCTGCTCTCAGAAGTCGTCTTCGAGTCTACCAAGTCTTTCCATGGGCAAGGAACAGAGAGGGAAAAAAGCTGGCCGAGGACGAGGAGGAAAAGCCAAGGAACAACAACAAAGGGTTCCTCCACCGAGAATACAAGCTCCTTAATCCCTCCGCATTCATGGACAGTTGTTCCACAAGGTCTTTACGCCCTAGAGTAGTCGTTCAGTCCATATTCTTTTTCCTCTTCTGTGCATTTCTTATGGGTTCTCAGAGCATTATTCAGTGGAACTGCCGGGGTTTGCTGAAAAATCTTGATGATGTCCATGATTTGGCAGACAAACATCATGCTGTCTGTTTCTGTCTCCAAGAAACAAATTTGGTTCCAGACACCCCTTTCCACCTCCGACGGTGGAACGTTTACCGTAAGGACCGAACAGACACGGCACGTGCTTCCGGAGGTGTGGCCATTCTCACGGCCAGAACACTTCCCACGAGAGATGTCCAACTTTCTACAAATCTTGAGGCTGTTGCAGTGCAGATTTGCACTGACCGTGTGATGACGGTGTGTTCTCTGTACCTGCCGCCATCAGCTAAGGTTGAAGAAAAGCAACTTCAAGACCTTCTCAGACAGCTGCCACAGCCTTTTCTTCTGCTTGGAGATTTTAATGCACACCATTCTCTGTGGGGTTGCTCAAAAGTTGACACACGAGGTAGGATGTTAGAGAAAATGCTAACATCTTTGCCAATCTGCCTTCTCAACACAGGGAGTGCAACACACGTCAATTCGGCTTCACAGACTTTCTCAGCTATTGACATTTCACTATGTAGTCCATCTCTATTCCAAGACATTTCATGGACAGTTGCCGACAGTCCTTACAGTAGCGACCACTTCCCTCTTGTATTAAAACTCAATCAACTGGCAGCTACCTTCACTACCCGACCACCCCGTTGGAAAACACGATTTGCCGATTGGGGCTCCTTTAAACAAGAAGCCATTCTGTCAGCAGAATCACTCCATGGACTCGGCATTAATGAAGCAAATGACATTATTACAGACATTATTATTGACGCAGCCACTAAATCCATTCCGCAATCTTCAGGTCGTCTTCCTAGACGCTGCAAGCCCTGGTGGACGAGTGGTTGTGCGAACACCAGACGGGAGCAGAACCGTGCATGGGGTAAGTTTAGACGATACCCAACCCAAGCAAACTTACTTGCTTTTAAAAGAGCCCGTGCGAAGGCAAGGTGGACACGGCAACAAGCGAAACGGCAATCTTGGGAAAATTTCGTATCCACCCTAAATAGTAGCACTCCATCCAAGTTTGTATGGGACAGACTGAAAAAAATCAGAGGCGACTACAGGAGCTTCTCTGTTCCTCTTCTGCAAATAAATGGAAGCACGTGTCAGAGCATCGAAGACCAGGCTGACGCCTTAGGTGAACATTTCCAAAACATTTCCTCTTCTACTCATTACACACGGGAGTTCTTGAAGATCAAGGATTCTGCCGAGAAGTGCACCCTGTCATGTGGTACTGGCGACAACTACGCTTACAATAGGCCTTTTACCATAACAGAACTTTTAAGAGCACTGAGCGTTTCAAAACAGACAGCTCCAGGGCCAGATCGCATCACGTACTCTATGCTGCAGCATTTAACACCTTCATCGCTAGAAACCATTCTATGCTTCTTTAACTCTCTCTGGAAGGAGGGCTGCCTCCCGTCCCGCTGGAAGGAGGCGATCATCATTCCACTGCTAAAACCAGGGAAAAGTCCTTCCAATCCAAGCAGTTACAGGCCTATTGCCCTTACCAGTTGCTTAGGAAAAACTTTTGAACGTATGGTGAACTGCAGGCTTATGTACTACCTTGAAGAAAATGAATGCCTAGACCGATATCAGTGTGGCTTTAGAACTGCATGCTCAACAACAGACCAGCTATTACGTTTGGAGACTGTTATTAGGGAGGCCTTTGTCAGACGGCAGCATTGTGTATCCATCTTTTTCGACCTCGAAAAGGCGTACGATACCGCCTGGCGGTATGGCATCCTTCGTGACCTACACTCTTTTGGGATACGTGGTCGGCTCTTCCGTTGCGTTGCAAACTTTCTTCAGGGGAGAACATTTAGGGTGCAGCTGGGAACTGTACAGTCCCGCCTGTTCACACAAGAGAATGGAGTCCCGCAGGGGTCTGTTCTAAGCGTAACACTCTTTATTGTAAAGATGAACTCTGTCGTCAATGCAATTCCACCGTCTGTCACGTACTCCTTATATGTGGATGACATTCAAATATCCTGTTCTTCCACAAGCGTTTCTAGGTGTGAGAGACAGCTCCAGCTCACCATAAACAAACTTTCAGACTGGTCCACCAAAAACGGTTTCAAGTTTTCTCCTGAGAAAACTGTTTGTGTCCCATTCTCAAGAGTGAGGGGTGTGTTTCCTGAGCCCACACTCAAAATGAATGGCCAGGATATTACTGTCATGCATGAACACAAATTCCTTGGTGTCATCTTTGACCAAAAGCTCAATTTCGTGTCTCACATAAAAAATCTCAGAGTCAAGTCAATGAAGGCCTTAAATATACTCAAGATCTTGTCGCACAGGTCTTGGGGTGCAGACCGCGAAGTCCTGCGTCGTGTTTATATTTCCGTCATTCGCTCAAAGCTTGACTACGGGTCTTTGGTTTATGGCTCTGCACGGAGGTCTGCCCTGGCGATTTTAGACCCAGTTCACCACCAGGGTCTCCGTCTGGTGTTGGGAGCTTTTCGAACATCACCAGTTGAAAGCTTGTATGCAGAGTGTAATGAATGGTCGCTGGAAAAACGGAGATTTTACCTTGCCTCTACATATGCAATGAAGGTGAGATCTTACCCGCAGCACCCTGCCCTAGCCTGTGCCACAGAAACCCGTTTCCAGCAGCTGTTTTTGAACAGACCTTCTGTCATTCCTCCTTTTAGTATGCGACTGTCCCTGGAAATGGAAGCTTATGGCTTCCCTGACCAGGGCAGGGTGACTCTAGTAGCAAGTGGTGGGAGGCTTCCCCCATGGCAACCACCACCAACACACAACACATCGTTATTAAAATATAAAAAGCAAGAAACTTCTACAGTTGTGCTCCAGCAGGAGTTCTTATCATTAAAGGACAGTTTTGGAGACCATGTCGCCCTTTACACGGATGGCTCTAAAACGATCTCAAAGGTTTCATGTGCAATGGTCACAGGCACGTCTGCTGTGTCTCGCCGTCTGCCAAACACTTTTTCCATTTTCAGTGCAGAGGTATACGCTGTGATCCTCGCTTTTAATCATGTGTTACACTCTCACACTGATACATCAGTCGTGTACACCGATTCCCTGAGCTGTCTACAAGCGATATGCAGCTTACGGAAACAAAAGAACCCATTCGTACAACAAGCCCAGCATTTATTCAGCCAAATTACAAACAAAGGTTTCGCTCTAACACTCTGCTGGGTGCCAAGTCACGTAGGTATACGTGGCAACGAGCAACCCGACAAGGCCGCTGTCGAGGCACTGTCCGGCGACCTCGCATTTACAGAAGTGGCAGCTGAAGACTTGCGTTCAGTCATACGAAAGACGATTAATGAGAAATGGCAAAAACAATGGAACACACAGAACACTAATAAACTTCATCTAATCAAACATGACATAGGCAAGCCCACACATGCTTTCAGTAACCGCCTTCACGAAATTCTGTCAGCTCGGTTACGTATTGGCCACACCTACCTGACACACGGATTCCTTTTACGGGAGGAGGATCCACCCCTGTGTGTGCCTTGCAGGGAACCGCTTTCTGTTTTGCATATTCTGATAATGTGCCCACTGCACGAAGCTCACCGTCGCCGCCACTTTCCCGCCTTTTACAAATATCACATTCCCTTCCATCCCGCACTTTTGCTGGGTGATGAGCCCCTGGTTACTTTTAATTGTGTATACAATTTTTTAAACGATGTTGGTTGCATCAAGTACCTTTAAACTAAATTTTAACTGAATTATTCCCTTTTTTAAATAGATAACATTTTATCATTGTCTTGGCGCATAATAGCCCTAGTCGCTCATGCGCCAGAAAAACTTCAATCACTCACTCACTCTCATTGATTAGCTTTCCTCGGAGATGAAAAGAACTGTCCTAAGACATGTGGCAGATAGTATTAAATCGTTTCCGTGGTGTAGTGGTTATCACGTGTGCTTCACACGCACAAGGTCCTCGGTTCGATCCCGAGCGGAAACAGGTACGCAGTAGTGTTTTTGTCCTTGCGCGGGTAGTTTCGTTCGACGCATACCTAGGGAATGAAAGGAAAAATCTGCTCGTGTGAGAATAAACACAACCATTCACACGTGGTTCCTCCTGTATAAGCCACGTGGGATACGTATCGTTAGCAAATGGAACCAACTCTCATTGATTAGCTTTCCTCGGAGATGAAAAGAACTGTCCTAAGACATGTGGCAGGTAGTATTCAATCGTTTCCGTGGTGTAGTGGTTATCACGTGTGCTTCACACGCACAAGGTCCTCGGTTCGATCCCGAGCGGAAACAGGTACGCAGTAGTGTTTTTGTCCTTGCGCGGGTAGTTTCGTTCGACGCATACCTAGGGAATGACAGAAAAAATCTGCTCGTTTGAGAATAAACACAACCATTCACACGTGGTTCCTCCTGTATAAGCCACGTGGGATACGTATCGTTAGCAAATGGAACCAACTCTCATTGATTAGCTTTCCTCGGAGATGAAAAGAACTGTCCTAAGACATGTGGCAGATAGTATTAAATCGTTTCCGTGGTGTAGTGGTTATCACGTGTGCTTCACACGCACAAGGTCCTCGGTTCGCTCCCGAGCGGAAACAGGTACGCAGTAGTGTTTTTGTCCTTGCGCGGGTAGTTTCGTTCGACGCATACCTAGGGAATGAAAGAAAAAATCTGCTCGTGTGAGAATAAACACAACCATTCACACGTGGTTCCTCCTGTATAAGCCACGTGGGATACGTATCGTTAGCAAATGGAACCAACTCTCATTGATTAGCTTTCCTCGGAGATGAAAAGAACTGTCCTAAGACATGTGGCAGGTAGTCTTACATCGTTTCCGTGGTGTAGTGGTTATCACGTGTGCTTCACACGCACAAGGTCCTCGGTTCGATCCCGAGCGGAAACAGGTACGCAGTAGTGTTTTTGTCCTTGCGCGGGTAGTTTCGTTCGACGCATACCTAGGGAATGAAAGAAAAAATCTGCTCGTGTGAGAATAAACACAACCATTCACACGTGGTTCCTCCTGTATAAGCCACGTGGGATACGTATCGTTAGCAAATGGAACCAACTCTCGTTGATTAGCTTTCCTCGGAGATGAAAAGAACTGTCCTAAGACATGTGGCAGATAGTATTAAATCGTTTCCGTGGTGTAGTGGTTATCACGTGTGCTTCACACGCACAAGGTCCTCGGTTGGATTCCGGGCGCAAACAGGTACGCAGTAGTGTTTTTGTCCTTGCGCGGGTATTTTCGTTCGACGCATACCTAGGGAATGAAAGAAAAAATCTGCTCGTGTGAGAATAAACACAACCATTCACACGTGGTTCCTCCTGTATAAGCCACGTGGGATACGTATCGTTAGCAAATGGAACCAACTCTCGTTGATTAGCTTTCCTCGGAGATGAAAAGAACTGTCCTAAGACATGTGGCAGATAGTATTAAATCGTTTCCGTGGTGTAGTGGTTATCACGTGTGCTTCACACGCACAAGGTCCTCGGTTGGATTCCGGGCGCAAACAGGTACGCAGTAGTGTTTTTGTCCTTGCGCGGGTATTTTCGTTCGACGCATACCTAGGGAATGAAAGAAAAAATCTGCTCGTGTGAGAATAAACACAACCATTCACACGTGGTTCCTCCTGTATAAGCCACGTGGGATACGTATCGTTAGCAAATGGAACCAACTCTCATTGATTAGCTTTCCTCGGAGATGAAAAGAACTGTCCTAAGACATGTGGCAGGTAGTCTTACATCGTTTCCGTGGTGTAGTGGTTATCACGTGTGCTTCACACGCACAAGGTCCTCGGTTCGATCCCGAGCGGAAACAGGTACGCAGTAGTGTTTTTGTCCTTGCGCGGGTAGTTTCGTTCGACGCATACCTAGGGAATGAAAGAAAAAATCTGCTCGTGTGAGAATAAACACAACCATTCACACGTGGTTCCTCCTGTATAAGCCACGTGGGATACGTATCGTTAGCAAATGGAACCAACTCTCATTGATTAGCTTTCCTCGGAGATGAAAAGAACTGTCCTAAGACATGTGGCAGGTAGTATTCAATCGTTTCCGTGGTGTAGTGGTTATCACGTGTGCTTCACACGCACAAGGTCCTCGGTTCGATCCCGAGCGGAAACAGGTACGCAGTAGTGTTTTTGTCCTTGCGCGGGTAGTTTCGTTCGACGCATACCTAGGGAATGAAAGAAAAAATCTGCTCGTGTGAGAATAAACACAACCATTCACACGTGGTTCCTCCTGTATAAGCCACGTGGGATACGTATCGTTAGCAAATGGAACCAACTCTCATTGATTAGCTTTCCTCGGAGATGAAAAGAACTGTCCTAAGACATGTGGCAGGTAGTATTCAATCGTTTCCGTGGTGTAGTGGTTATCACGTGTGCTTCACACGCACAAGGTCCTCGGTTCGATCCCGAGCGGAAACAGGTACGCAGTAGTGTTTTTGTCCTTGCGCGGGTAGTTTCGTTCGACGCATACCTAGGGAATGAAAGAAAAAATCTGCTCGTGTGAGAATAAACACAACCATTCACACGTGGTTCCTCCTGTATAAGCCACGTGGGATACGTATCGTTAGCAAATGGAACCAACTCTCATTGATTAGCTTTCCTCGGAGATGAAAAGAACTGTCCTAAGACATGTGGCAGGTAGTATTAAATCGTTTCCGTGGTGTAGTGGTTATCACGTGTGCTTCACACGCACAAGGTCCTCGGTTGGATTCCGGGCGCAAACAGGTACGCAGTAGTGTTTTTGTCCTTGCGCGGGTAGTTTCGTTCGACGCATACCTAGGGAATGAAAGAAAAAATCTGCTCGTGTGAGAATAAACACAACCATTCACACGTGGTTCCTCCTGTATAAGCCACGTGGGATACGTATCGTTAGCAAATGGAACCAACTCTCATTGATTAGCTTTCCTCGGAGATGAAAAGAACTGTCCTAAGACATGTGGCAGGTAGTATTCAATCGTTTCCGTGGTGTAGTGGTTATCACGTGTGCTTCACACGCACAAGGTCCTCGGTTCGATCCCGAGCGGAAACAGGTACGCAGTAGTGTCTTTGTCCTTGCGCGGGTAGTTTCGTTCGACGCATACCTAGGGAATGACAGAAAAAATCTGCTCGTTTGAGAATAAACACAACCATTCACACGTGGTTCCTCCTGTATAAGCCACGTGGGATACGTATCGTTAGCAAATGGAACCAACTCTCGTTGATTAGCTTTCCTCGGAGATGAAAAGAACTGTCCTAAGACATGTGGCAGATAGTATTAAATCGTTTCCGTGGTGTAGTGGTTATCACGTGTGCTTCACACGCACAAGGTCCTCGGTTGGATTCCGGGCGCAAACAGGTACGCAGTAGTGTTTTTGTCCTTGCGCGGGTATTTTCGTTCGACGCATACCTAGGGAATGAAAGAAAAAATCTGCTCGTGTGAGAATAAACACAACCATTCACACGTGGTTCCTCCTGTATAAGCCACGTGGGATACGTATCGTTAGCAAATGGAACCAACTCTCGTTGATTAGCTTTCCTCGGAGATGAAAAGAACTGTCCTAAGACATGTGGCAGATAGTATTAAATCGTTTCCGTGGTGTAGTGGTTATCACGTGTGCTTCACACGCACAAGGTCCTCGGTTGGATTCCGGGCGCAAACAGGTACGCAGTAGTGTTTTTGTCCTTGCGCGGGTATCTTCGTTCGACGCATACCTAGGGAATGAAAGAAAAAATCTGCTCGTGTGAGAATAAACACAACCATTCACACGTGGTTCCTCCTGTATAAGCCACGTGGGATACGTATCGTTAGCAAATGGAACCAACTCTCATTGATTAGCTTTCCTCGGAGATGAAAAGAACTGTCCTAAGACATGTGGCAGGTAGTATTAAATCGTTTCCGTGGTGTAGTGGTTATCACGTGTGCTTCACACGCACAAGGTCCTCGGTTGGATTCCGGGCGCAAACAGGTACGCAGTAGTGTTTTTGTCCTTGCGCGGGTATTTTCGTTCGACGCATACCTAGGGAATGAAAGAAAAAAATCTGCTCGTGTGAGAATAAACACAACCATTCACACGTGGTTCCTCCTGTATAAGCCACGAGGGATACGTATCGTTAGCAAATGGAACCAACTCTCATTCATTAGCTTTCCTCGGAGATGAAAAGAACTGTCCTAAGACCATGTGGCAGGTAGTATTAAATCGTTTCCGTGGTGTAGTGGTTATCACGTGTGCTTCACACGCACAAGGTCCTCGGTTCGATCCCGAGCGGAAACAGGTACGCAGTAGTGTTTTTGTCCTTGCGCGGGTAGTTTCGTTCGACGCATACCTAGGGAATGAAAGAAAAAATCTGCTCGTGTGAGAATAAACACAACCATTCACACGTGGTTCCTCCTGTATAAGCCACGTGGGATACGTATCGTTAGCAAATGGAACCAACTCTCATTGATTAGCTTTCCTCGGAGATGAAAAGAACCGTCCTAAGACGTGTGGCAGGTAGTATTACACCGTTTCCGTGGTGTTGTGGTGATCACGTGTGCTTCACACTGTGGAAACCTACGATCCCACAACCTCGGGGCGTCAGCCCATCCGTTCCGCGCGCAAAGGAACAAGCGGCACACACATAACTTCAATGCAACAACGTGGTTTATTCACCTGAGGAAAGAGAGCCAACAGTGCAGCCGACAATAATGCCACGAACCCCGTTTTCCCTTCCTGCACCGCATTTTATGCTGTATCCCGAACGGGAACGCCCTCTGATCACAGCCGGTTCCCACCGGTGCTGCCATCCAGGCTTCTGCTGCGGAACCACGCCACAACTCCCCCCTCCTTAAAGGTCCATCAGGTCGTCGGAAGCGTCGAGGATAGCGTCCTCTGAAGCTTGGGGCACCACTTTCTGTCCGACGGAGGCGCCGCAGAAAGCAGGACTGGGTTGACCGGTCTTCATGGTTCCGGACTCTGTGAGGAGGTCCGGCCTCAGTCGTCTGAGCGTCGCCAGGGCGGCACCTACATCTGTGGCAGTACGCGCCGCTTCGGTGCGAGCTGCGTGGAGGGAGCCTCGGCGATGCGTGTTTCTGTGAAGTTCCGGAACCAGGCAAAGTGGACATAACAGCCGTCTCTCTTCCTGCGTTAGAGGTTGTAGGGTGTCCGACGGGTGGCGCTCCGACAGCGTGAGACCTTTGAACGGGGTTGGTGTTTTGGAGAGGTCGTCGCCTCTGAGTGGTCGAGGCTGGCTTTGCCAGCGTGAACGTGAAGCCCAGGAGATGGGTGGCCATTTGCCACCACCGTCCAGGTGGTGACGGAGTGCTGTTGAGGATGAGTCCGCAAAGGCTGGTCCTGAAGACGGGGAGCACGAGTCGAGCCTTCGCGACGGCGGAAGCGAAAGGGCGGAGGGCCAGAGGAAGCGCGGGAACCCGAGGTATCCCATGTCCGACGCCTTGGTGCTGACTGCGGGAGACGTTGCATCTGCGAGAGGTAAAAGGGAAACGGTAAGAAGGCAGCCTCAAACCGTGGGTTCCTGAGAAGGCGTCCCCCTAAAACAGATAGCGGAAAACTGTGGAACAGAAATCACACTAATAAAGCACTAAATCACAAGCACTATGCTTAGCGATGGAGGTAGTGGCAGCTACGTGCGCCGCCTGCGGGGATGCAAGTCGTAGCGGCTGGACGCAGGTACGGGAACGGGATCCGGGTCCAGGTCCTGGAGGGAGGCAGGTTGCAAATCGGCCTCCTCTCCGTCCGGGTCTCGGAGATGGTAAGACTTCAGGTCCGAGATGTGAACTGGCCCAGTCTCTTCGCCGGTGTCGCAGCGACGAAGCCTGTAAGTGAGGCCAGAGGAGCACGCACTTACCTCGAAGGGACCATCCCACCTATCTGCGAGTAAAGCTGCAAAGCCTCGTGACGCATCACTTAGCGGGTGAGTCCGTCGAAGGACGAGGCGACTGACGCTGTAGGTGAGGTTCCGACGTCCACGGTTGTACTGTCGAGCCTGGTCCAACCTTGCGACGTCCAGGTCGCTCATCGTCGGCATCACAGGGAGGGATGCACGTATGGTAATAATAAATTGTTGCTTTTCTGCTAGTTTGAATGACTGTTTCATGCTTCCTCTGGCTAGGCAAATGGATGCGGAAGGGCCTGGGAGTGTGAGCCCTGTGTGTCCAGTTGGGCGGGGGAGGTAGTTTTCCCACAAATGGCGCCCAAGGTGGGGCCCGAGTCCGTTCGCTTGGAGGGTACTCATGTACCATATGCCACGTATGTTGGTGGTGTAAGCCCGCAAGTTGTTTTCTGCGTTGTTAACAAGTGTTTCTTTCATGTTTCTTCTCCGCGACCAGCTCCCCGCTCCAAGTTAGTTGTAAGCTGCTACGGGGCGGTGACTATGGAGCAAGAGAGGGGCGCTTGCCGTTTCCCGGCCTTGCTCTAGAAGGACGCCTGCAGCGACTCTGAGCAACGGTTCACGAACTTCACGACTTTCAGCAGCGGTTCACGAACGAATTCCCCTTCCCAGAGTACAAAGCTTATATTCTCATGAAGCTGCGTAGGCGTACGAGCACCCGAAGGGCCCGCGCAGAATTCGTTCCGGCCCCACTGTAATTCTCGTGCACCGAGACGCACTGGCTATCTGTCATCCTCCCCCTCCCCCTATCTTCGAGTCTTCACTCCCCTTGCCGGGAAGTGGCAGCGCAGGAAGTTCGTACTACACAAGGCGTCGTACTAGCAAAGCTCGAATACCGCATCCATGTTTACGCCGGATCAGGCGGCAGAACTGAACTGTACGCGTTCGACAGGGGTTAATTTTGGTTGAGCATCGACATGCAGCTGGAGTCTCGACTGATACCATGCTGCTTACACTGTGCGGCCTTGCCTGCTGTGTAGGTAGTCACGAAAACATCACTCACTAGGACCTAGTGCTCCTGACTCGGCCTGGCATCCAGTTTGCTGTCATTCACAGGACAGCGACTTCGTAGTCGTTAGAGGGCTAGACAACCCCTCTTTGCCGGGAGGTTCCTTCTGGCACCTTTCCTGTATTACTTTACTTTTTCATGTTAGGCGTCCCAGCAAGTTCGAAAACCAGCAAATTCTCGCCGCATGCGGCCCCTACCACCACGTCCTGACACCAACCATTGGAACTCTCCGGAGGCGAACTCTACCCAGCCTTCCGCAGGTTCTGTCGCACCGCGTCAACGTTACTCAAGAGCGACGTGGATGATCATTCACAACGGCCACCCATTCTCCTGGACCTCCCGGTCTACGTGGGCATCCCAGCCATGGCCCGTTCGGGGCATGCACCCCTCCTCGGTCCCACAATCCTTCACGGCGTGACGCTTGACGACAGACACTCGGCAGGCCCTGTTTTGCCATATTCAGAAGAGGTGCGTCGAGTCCAGTGCCCCTCTTGTGGAGTACCTGAGATCCATCGGTCAGTGCATCGACGAGGGTCCCCTCACCGCGCCAGGACAGAGGCCTTGTTCATTACAAACTAGCTCTTAATCCTGACAGCGGGAAAGGCTCTCGTCACAAATAGGTGTTCAAGTTACTGGGACTTGCACTTTGAAAAAGACACAAAAATATTCATCTCCGTACCAGGGATGCCTAGTTTTCCTTCTCTGACTTCTAACGGAAACATTCACAAATCTGCGACTGTACGGTTCAAGGGAAGATGAAATGTCACTGAACACTCTGCATGCACCTTCACCACATCGCACCCGCGAGGCCAAACACTGCACCGAATGATATCACACTCAATTGGAGAAGGATCCAGTGATGTCATAAGGAGAAGATGTAGGAAAAAGCCATCATCTCTGTGCAAGTAGCAATCTTGAAAATGAGGTCAGCATTTCTAATCTCAGGTACCACACACTAGTGTCTGGTAACCCTGGAGGTTCTCTTCAGGTAACCCTGGAGGTCTTATGCTATGACTCAAGCTTGCACAACAGCCAACGCTCTTGCATAGCTTCTCGACCATGTGTGTCTGCTCGTAAAACCTATGGTCCGCACTGTGGCTCAATCCTGCCGCACAAAGATCGCACTAGTGGGGCCCCTCGCGCTCATGTGTGTCCACTTGTGACACCTGAATTACATGCTGTAGGTGAACTCTGCGCAACAGAGGTTAGGGTTTCTCGCCTGTGTTTTCGCTTGTGATACTGCAGATTCGTGCTATTGATGAACGCTGCAGGGCAGAGATCGCACTTGTGCGGCTTTATTCCTGTGTGTGTGAGGTTGTGACGTACCAGTGTCGTCCTGCGGTTGAACTCTGCAGGGCAGAGATTACACTTGTATGGCGTCTCGCCCGTGTGTATCCGCTTGTGGCGCGACAGGCTCGAGCCACAGCTGAATGCTACAGTACACACATCGCACTTATGTGGCCTCTCCCCAGTGTGTTTTCGCTTGTGGAGCAACAAGCCCCTCCTAGAGGTCAACTCCGCAGTACAGAGATCGCACTTGTAGAGCTTCTCGACGATGTGTTTTCGCTTGTGGCACGATGGGTTTGTGCACTGGCCGAACTCGGCAGTACTGAGATCGCACTTACACGGATTGTCGTCCGTGTGTTTCCTCTTGTGATATGACAGACTCATGATGTTGGTGAACCGCGCAGGACAGAGATCGCACTTGTATGGCCTCTCGTTCGTATGTGTTCTCTTGTGATCTCGCAGCGTTGCAAACTTGCTGAACTCTGCAGGACAGAGGTCGCACTTATAGGGCTTCTCGCCCGTATACTTTCGCTTGTGATGCAACAGGTTCGACTTACGGGTGAACTGTGCATTACAGTGATCGCACTTGTAGGGCTTCTTGATTGTGAGTGTGTGACTGTGACTCTGCAGGCACATACTATTGCTGGACTCAGCAGGGTAGAGATTGCACTTGTGTGCACTCGATAAGGATGCAAGTGCGAGCACCATAGCCTTGTGCAACCCTTCACCTGTGCAACGCTTTGCATGTACTTGCAGCGTTGATGGATTGCTGAACGTTGCAAAGCATGTGTGGCAGGTAAATGTTGATGACTTGCCTACCTCTTGACTCTCGCTCTGGGCTGAAGGTTGCTCAGTGGGTCGACCGTCGGTAGTGATTAGTGCGGAACCATCGAATAGTGCTTCAGTAGTAGTTGTGCTGATTTCAAACTGTGCATTTGAAGAGGTGCAACGCGAAGATGCTTGATCACAAGTGTCTCTGGGCTCGCCCTCAATATGAAGCCCACCTCTGCTTTCTTTTGTTCCTGAAATCGCATAAATCGGGCATTGAGAGCGTAGACAATTTTCTAGTCAAGTAACGTACACGTAACATTCGCTCACAAAAGTTTTTTTACACAATAGGGGTTCCACGAAACCTTTACGTGGGAGACGATATTCCCTCTTTTCCCTCTACCAAATGCAATAGTAGGGGTACAACTTGAGGAGGGTTGCACCCCCAAAGCCCACCCTGATTATACTACTGCTCCTACAAATTTCCCGTGGGGAGAGGAGGCAAATTCCTCTCGCATCACACGGGTACTCAGGTAGACATGCTACCAGGATGAGGATGGATGGCAACACGGAGAACAACCCACTAGGTACAACAACTGGTACCTTTTGTTGTTGCGTACTCAGCTGCCACTACAACGTGGGGAACAAGAACTTTGACAGGGGACTTTGTCGGTAAGACTCCGTTGCTGGGCGCTTGTAGGCAACAGTTCGGCATGCCCTCTGGCCAAGCCGCTCCCACTTCGTCCGTGGGTCAATTAGCGACGGGTTTTCAACTAATCACAGCAGTGTTCTCCTGTTTGTCGGTTTACATGTTCAACTTGAGAACATTTACTTTCCATCTACCTTATCACCACCAGCAACGAGGTAGAGTACATAGGTCGGCGAATTCATTCACGATGGCCTTCACCGACCGCATTCACCATCACGACAGTCACTGAATAGCTTCGCTCAGAGTATTGCATTCCTTTTCCCAGGCACGATGCCGACAGCTGTCTGTCAACATTGAGAGTGCCGATCGCCCCTTTGGACAAAATCTGCTACTCCACAGCGTTTAGTCGACATGCAGTGGAACAGCGCACTCTTAGAAATGAACTTCGCCACATGGCATACTCCTAGCCAACTACCACCCTTAGTAACAACGTTCTTGCTCCTGAGTTGTTGAAAGAGACCGCGCAAGTAGGGCCCCACGCTCATGCGTATCCGCGTCTGACACCACAATGTCATGCTGTGGGTGAACTCCGCAGGACAGAAGTCACATTTGCTGTGTGTCTGCTTGTGGCACAACAGGGTCAAGCAGCAGATGAGTTCTGGCGCACAGAGATCTCACTTATAGGGCTTCTCTCCCGTGTGGGTTCGCCTGTGACGCCGCAGCCCCGTCCTCTCGTTGAACTCTCCCGTACATGCATCTCTCTCGTTGAACTCTCGGGATTCGGCACTCTCACTCGGGGCGTATCCGCTACCACTCTGAAGTGCTGCAGATTGTGGTGGACAGGTCCCGGCTGGCTCTCATCGTCGTTTGGCACCTTCGTGAGTATAGAAAACCAGCTTTGCCAACCAGGGATTCGATTAACCGATGACAGAGCCTCTCCAGCAAGTGAATGTCCAGCTGTGGTCAAACATGCCTCCGTTTTGGCAGTCGTCGCAATTGAAGAATGGATGGAGATCACGGACTACGGGACGTTATCCAGGCTCCTTCGGGTCACCGCCTGGATGCTGAGATTTGCGAACAACGCTAGATCTGCGAGACCATCCGTGTCTGGTCCACTCACACTTGAGGAAATCACGCATGTTGAGAACTTTTGGATCCGTCGCGTGCAGGCTGAGGCTTTCCCCCATGAGGTTCCCGCTCTCAGCAAAGGAAACGTCGTCAAACCATCATCGTCCCTACATGCGTTCCAACCGTTTTTGGACGCCAACGGCATCATGCGCGTCGGCGGCCGTCTTCATCAACTGAACGTGGTCGACGCCATAAAGCACCCCATTCTTCTGCCATCGAAGCATCACTTTACGCATCTCGTAATACTCGACGCTCACCGACAAGCCCTGCACGCCGGAGTACAAGATACTATCACCCAAGTCAGGAACCGATTTTGGGTCCTCCGGGCACGCCAGACGGTTCGTCGCGTCCTACACTCCTGCCTCAGCTGCCGCCGGCAGCGCGCCGAACTCGCTAGCGTTCCAACGGCCCCCCTCCCCCGCGAGAGAATCACAGAGGCCAACCCCTTCTCGGTAGTTGGTCTGGATTTCGCAGGACCGCTGTTCATCACGAACGCCGCATCAGGAAAAGCATACATCGTCCTTTTCTCGTGTGGCGTCACCCGAGCCATCCACCTAGAGCTCGCATCTTCTATGAACGCTGTAGACTTTCTACTGGCCTTCCGTCGCTTCGTTTCAAGACGTGGTGTGCCCACCCTGGTCTATTCAGACAACGCCCGAACGTTTCACAAGTGCGCAGCCATCTTGTCTGCGCCCACCACAGCTGAAGTACAAGATTTTGCAACTCAGCACCGTATACAGTGGCGGTTCATCGTCGAGCGAGCACCTTGGTGGGGCGGATGGTGGGAACGCCTCATCGGCACCGTGAAGGCTGCTCTAAGGCGATGTCTCGGTAGAAGCCGCCTTACTTTCGAGCAACTAACTACAGCCCTATGCGAGGTGGAAGCTCTCGTAAATTCCCGCCCATTAACCCACGTCGCATCTGATGTCGAGGAACTCGTACCCCTCACGCCAAGCCACTTTCTGATAGGCAAACGAGCCATCTCTCTACCGGGCGAACACGCTGCCATCTCACAGCCTGACGCGGAGGGCCTCCGGCACAACTTCAGAGAAATGCTGAAGGCGAAGGAACTCTTCTGGAAGCGCTGGAGATACGAGTACCTTCTGCAGCTGAGGTCTGCCCACGTGACTGCGTCTCCTACCCAAAGTCGTTTCAAGAAAGGGGATGTGGTGGTGCTTCAGGAAGATAATGTTCGTCCCCCTTTTTGGAAGCTCGGACGCATAGCGAAGTTGATACGAGGGAGAGATGGGTTAGTGCGGGCATGTTCAGTACGTCTCGCAAGCGGCACTACCATAACCCGTCCAGTTCAAAGGCTTTGCCGTTTGGAAGCAGACGTCTCGTCACCCGCGGCCGGGGATGGTGTTGCGGATTAAAGGAGGTCGAGGCGGGTCTCGTGGTCACGGGCCGAGGTTCGCCATTGTGCTTTTCGGTTTTTGGTTCATTAAACCTTTTTCCTCTCGGAAGCAGAGCGGGCGCCTCGTTCTTCCCTCACAGCCCAGTCTACAATGCGTCTACGCGGAAGCTGAGACTAACGGGATCTTCTCGCACAGTTTTCGAAGGTCCCATACTGTGCTCATACCCAAAAAAGTGGCGGAGACACGGTTACCCAAGGTGATTATCGGCCTATCACACTCTGTAATGTGGACTATAAAGTGTATGCCAAAGTACTTGCTGCCAGGCTCCAGCTTGTAGTGACACAACTTGTTGGTGATCATCAGACATGCGCAATCAGGAACAGGACCATACAGACAAACATCCATGTTGTTCTAGACTGGTGTCGACTTGAAGGAAGTCATGTAGCCATGCTGCAAGTGGACCTCTCTAAGGCTTTTGATCGGGTGTGTCACGACTATTTGTTTTCGCTCTTGCATTACGTCAATATGGGAGACAAGTTCGTAAGCCGAATCAAGTTGTGCTATGAACGGGTTGCAACGAGCCTGGTAATTAACGGCACTCTTAGCGCGCCAGTGCCCCTTCGAGCTTCAGTACGACAAGGCTGTCCCATGTCGTCCCTACTATTTGATCTATACCTTGATCCGTTATGCCGGCTTCCTCAAAGCTAAATTCAGCTTAGAGTACCTCTTTTCTGTCGCCAAGTAAAACGTTGGTAGCTCATCTTCTCGATGTACTGTTTCCTGTACCCATCTACCGCCAAATCCCCTCCGGATGGCACGGCACGGATGTCTTGTGCAGAGTCAAGATGATGCCGGTCAAGCCCAACTTGAAGTCATTTTTCTTTAAATGACACACGTCCACACTGCCCGTGAAAGCTTGGCTTCAACAGAAGGAATTCTATGTTCCGTGGTCCGTGAATTGCAGATTTTGCAATACGCCCGAAACTGTCAATCACCTTTTTCTGGACTGCACAGAAGATTTATTCTTTTGGGATGACTTACAGTACAAAGTCCTTAAGCGCCGTCTTTCACTTAATCCTCATACTATCCGCTTCCTCCCATTGCGCCCCGGCGAAAATGTGAGATACGATATCGTTCTTCTTGTTGCCATGTGCTGTTTGTGGAAGCTTCGTATGGCCGATAGGAACGAAGAGCCACAACGAGACCCACAAGTTTGGGTCCCCACGGATACTCTGAGTGATGCTCCTCCCTGGCGCACCGCTTCAGAGAAATATCCTCTTTTCTGAAACTCCAGTTGTGTTTTCGCTGCTTTGTATGTCAGCTGCTGTACAGACTTAATACTTAAGATTTCTTTTTCATCGCTAAAGCGTGGGCAGCTTCTTGAACAGGATGGGTGGTTCTCTACGCAGTTGACACAACGGAAAGTGCTCTTACATGACTCTGGAGTATGGTCATTGCCGTCACCTGCCCACTTGGGGCATATATCAGGTGTCCACGGCACACTTGGGAATGGTGGCCAAATCTCTGGCACTTGAAACATCGACGCGGAATGGGTATGTAGGGTCGGACGTGACAGTTTACATACCCAGCCTTGTTTCTGTGCGGAGCGTGTGCAACTGGAACGATAATATGACGTGTCCGGTAGGTATTTCCTTGTCGTCCCTGCGGATGGATATCCGTTTGGCACTGATCACCCCCTTGGTCTTTTAAACCCTCCTCGATCTGTCTCGGAGCACTGCAGTAACTCCTCACTAGAAATAACACCTCCGATTGTGTTGAGCGTGCGGTGCGCAGTTACTGAAACTGGAATATCACCAATTTGCTTTAGCGACAACAGTGCTGAGCTCTGCTGCCTGCTCTGTCCCTCAATGTGGATGTCACCGGTTCTCATTTTTTTGCATTGTATACTTTACCTATGACTTGTTCAAGGGTTTTAGCAATGAGAAAGGGAGAGAGACTGCCTTGTGGTTTTGAGACTGATGTTCAGCCTGAAGGGCGAGGATCTTCGGAAACCATGGTTCTGCAGTGGAATTGAAGAACTGTAATGTTTGAACTTCGGTGCGGTGCCTTTTGTAGAGCCGATCAGGTTTTTTTTTAGCGTGTGCCATCCATAAAGTATGGAGGAAGTGCTTCGGTGCAGCAGGTGTGCCACCCACCATGGAGCCAAACGAGGGAACGTGTCCCACACGTTAACACTGCCTCTGCACTATGCCCGAGTGCAGTTCTCTACAGGAAGAAGTACTGCCCAAGGGTGACCCTTGCCGCCAAAGAAGGTGAAAACAGGAAGAAGTGGGCGGCAGGAGAGAGAGAGAGAAAAAAAAAAGAAATGAAAAGAGGCATGGCGACTAGCTGAATATTCCTGGCTGGGCCTTCTAGGACCGCCCGTCTATGGGAAGTAGGGGGCCAAAGTGGTGTGTCGCTTTCCCAGAGAGGCCTAGAAGGTTCCAAAACAGCCTCTGGATCCACTCAACCACCAAGATCCTCTTTTCCCCAGACACGGGATAGTCACGCACAGCTATACGTGGGGGTCAACTCTGTCGCGGCGGCCCTACCGTACTCGCGGGAGAGGGCTGTTGCGGCGACACTGCCGGGAGATGGGGGCGCCACTTTCCCGATGCCGGGCTTTTTCTTTCTTTTTTTCTTCTTGCATTAAAGGGACCGTTTCGTAGTGACAGGGGCGATTCTTAAACTTAGCCAAAAATGTATTCATGAGTACTGTACACATGTAGCCGTTAAAGTTCCATTCAGAATAACGAAGTCGTTCTCGAGGAACTTGTCCAATCATGAAGTAATAGACGACGAAGCCTGCACTCTACTCTCATTGAATGTCACGTATGACATCGTCCAGCGGGTATGTCATCCGTTGACTGACCTAAGGCTGAACCCCAGAAGCCCCAGTTGTTCTCGAAATGGAGACGCTCGAAACAACGTAAGAGATGCAGCTACAGACCTATGTCCCCACAGGACAATGCGCATTAAATCTGGGACTACCAAAAATGGGGAAGCAGAAGTTTCTTTCCAGGAGAACTGGATGCAGCATTTAAATGAACACGCGCTCCTCCATGTACATTGTCAGTGACGCTTCATTTTGAAACATGATCATTGATTAACATTTCGTAGCACACATGTTTGGTTGCTCTCCGCTGCACATTGATCATTGATAAGTGTGCAACGGGGAGTGATCGGACGAGCGCCTAAAATATTATTTGCAGGAAGCAGGAATGTGACTGCCCGCACCAATTTTGAACGACAGGGGATTTGTGGGCGTGGTTGGTCTGCGGCTTTTAAATTGTCTCCGAGGATTGGCACGATTGTCTGAAACCAGCAAGTAGGCCACTTAAAATACGCGCCATTCGCTTGAGAACTGAAAGAAAATGTACGAGAGTTCCTATGGTCCAGAGTCACTTCTGAAAGTTGTCGTTCACACAGCTGCACTAACGCGAACAAAAGCAGACGACTTCTGCATCCAAAAACGGACATTCCCGCGGGGCGACATAGGAGGTTGTTATTGCACTTGTTATTGTTGCCAACACAGATCGCGGTATGGTGCGTTATTGTTCTCAATTTAATATGTTTATTTCATAACTGTGACGTCCTTTGTCGGGTAAAGTCGCAGTATCCCATTTTAAACAGAGGGCAATCATATCGAGGGCACTGGGCCGTCCCTTTATGTAACGCAAGACAGGCATACAATTCTTCTGTGGGAGGAACCTACTCTTTAATTTTATATGATAGCATTTCCTGCTTTTCAGGTGAGCCTACACTTACTGGGTAATTATCGAGATTTTAAAAAAACGCCAGGCAGTGGCGTGGTACACAAATTGTTTCTGAACATCCAAAGGTCGTATTCCAATGAGGGGAGAGCACAAAAACACCACAGGCGACACGTCCATGTCGTCTGTTGTTTCCCGCGTTCTTCCCTTTTTATGAACCCATTCCAACACGCCTATATCTGAAATCTCAGCAGACCGAAAGGTAACTTGTGAAGGGATCAAATTAGCGTCCTGTCTCAGCTAGCTTACCATGCTTTCGCTTCGTTGCTGAAGTGTGTATCGGTCTCGCCTGAATCTCACAAGTGGCCTGGCAACTTTGGCAACATGACATTATTGGACGTTCAGCCCTTATTATTTTGAGTCATTACATGCCTTTCATTTCGAAGTAGTGTACTTGATATGTTGTCCAATGCGTCCAAACACTCGAAAACTCGAAAACCCCCAATTTTCTACCCACTGGATTTTGGCAATTCAAAACTCGGAAAAGTGAGATGCCTAGTCACAGCCTACCATTCAACATCAAATTTGATGTAATTAACATCATTCCCCATCATCCGACATCAGACGTAACATCACATCACATTATTGCGCATCATTTAATATCACACCATTATTGTCCATTACTCAACATCACATCACATTGTTGCCTACCACTCAACGTCGCATCATTCTGAGTGACGTGATTGCCAATTATGTATTGTAAATGCAAATGATGTCGGTGATGGCCATCATAGTGAATTCGCCTACCTGCATGTGCACACATTCGCCGATCAGGGCTCATGTATGCAAAAACAAATTCAAACATCACATACGCAATTTCACCATCCTGTAAACCTCGTTTCCAATGCATACACCTTGAGAACTGCTGTAACTGCCGTAAACATACCCTTAATCCCACACATCATCATTACGGCTTGTTCATTACAAACTTGTTTTTAATCCTGACAGCGGGAAACGATCGCGTCACAAATAGATGTCCAAGTTCCTGGTATTTCCGCTTTAAAAAAAGACACAAAAATGTTCACCTCCCTACCAGGAATGCTTCGTTTTTCTTCTCAGTTCTTCAGGAAAACATTCAAAATCTGCGACTGCAAGGTTCAAGGGAAGATGAAAGGTCACCCAACACTCTGCATGCAGCTTCACCACATTGCACACGCGAGGCCAATCATTGCACCGAATGACATCACACTCAACTGGAGAAGAACCCAGTGACGTCATGTTGCAGAGGGGTAGTTGTAGGGACCAGCCATCATCACTGTGCAAGCAGCGTTCTCGAGGACCGAGGTCAGCACTTCTAATCTCTAGTTATCTCACACACTAGATAACTCCTGCGACATCATTATGACAACTTGCAACGCATTCCACGACACAAGTTCCTGACACAACAGATAAATTACGCCTTCTAACTAAAAGAAAATTACCACGTGCTGTTTTAGATCTCCAAGATGAGGACAGCAACAGGACGGAACTGAAAGCACTTGCACATATTCTCTCCCAAGTGTGTTGTGCCCACTCTTGAGGTTCGTCCTCTGCAGGTTCTCTGGCTGGTATGTGTTTGTGCTGTGGCTGAACTCTGCAGGAGAGAGCTGGCATTTATTCACGTGCATGCAGGTACACTTCAAATAACCCCGGAGGTTTTATGCTATGACTCAAGTTTGCACAACAGCCAACGCTCTTGCATAGCTTCTCGACGATGTGTGTCTGCTCGTAAAACCTATGGTCTGCACTGTGGCTGAATCCTGCCACACAGAGATCGCACTAGTGGGGCCCCTCGCGCTTATGTGTGTCCACTTGTGACACCTGAATTTCATGCTGTAGGTGAACTCTGCACAACAGAGGTTAGGGCTTCTCGCCTGTGTTTTCGCTTGTGATACTGCAGATTCGTGCTATTGATGAACGCTGCAGGGCAGAGATCGCACTTGTGCGGCTTTATTCCTGTGTGTGTGAGGTTGTGACGTACCAGTGTCGTCCTGCGGTTGAACTCTGCAGGGCAGAGATTACACTTGTATGGCGCCTCGCCCGTGTGTATCCGCTTGTGGCGCGACAGGCTCGAGCCACAGCTGAATGCTGCAGTACACGCATCGCACTTATATGGCCTCTCCCCAGTGTGTTTTCGCTTGTGGAGCAACAAGCCCCTCCTATGGGTGAACTCTGCAGTACAGAGATCGCACTTGTAGAGCTTCTCGACCATGTGTTTTTGCTTGTGACATGACGGGCTTGTGCACTGGTCGAACTCAGCAGTTCTGAGATCGCACTTACACGGATTGTCGTCCGTGTGTTTTCTCTTGTGATATGACAGACTCATGATGTTGGTGAACCGCGCAGGACAGAGACCGCAGTTGTATGGCCTCTCGTTCGTATGTGTTCTCTTGTGATCTCGCAGCGTCGTAAATTTGCTGAATTCTGCAGGACAGAGGTCGCACTTATAGGGCTTCTCGCCCGTATACTTTCGCTTGTGATGCAACAGGTTCGACTTACGCGTGAACTCTGCATTACAGTGATCGCACTTGTAGGGCTTCTTGATTGTGAGTGTGTGACTGTGACGTTGCTGGCACATACTGTTGCTGGACTCAGCAGGGTAGAGATTGCACTTGTATGCACTCGATGAGGATGCAAGTGCGAGCACCATAGCCTTGTGCAACCCTTCACCTGTGCAACGCTTTGCATGTACTTGCAGCGTTGATGGATTGCTGAACGTTGCAAAGCATGTGTGGCAGGTAAATGTTGATGACTTGCCTACCTCTTGACTCTCGCTCTGGGCTGAAGGTTGCTCAGTGGGTCGACCGTCGGTAGAGATTAGTGCGGAACTATCGAATAGTGCTTCAGTAGTTGTTGTGCTGTTTTCAAACTGTGCATTTGAAGAGGTGCAACGCAAAGATGCTTGATCACAAGTGTCTCTGGGCTCGCCCTCAATATGAAGCCCACCTCTGCTTTCTTTTGTTCCTGAAATCGCATAAATCGGGCATTGAGAGCGTAGACAATTTTCTAGTCAAGTAACGTACACGTAACATTCGCTCACAAAAGTAAAGCACTTTACACAATAGGGGTTCCACAATACCTTTACGTGGGAGACGATATTCCCTCTTTTCCCTCTACCAAATGCAATAGTAGGGGTACAACTTGAGGAGGGTTGCACCCCCAAAGCCCACCCCGATTATACTACTGCTCCTACCCACTAGGTACAACAACTGGTACCTTTTGTTGTTGCGTAGTCAGCTGCCACTACAACGTGGGGAACAGGAACTTTGACGGGGGATTTTGTCGGTAAGACTCCGTTGCTGGGCGCTTGTAGGCAAGAGTTCGGCATGCCCTCTGGCTGAGCCGCTCCCACTTCGTCCGTGGGTCAATTAGCGATGGGTTTTGAACTAATCACAGCAGTGTTCTCCTGCCTTTTTTTGTATGTGTGCGTTTGTCTCTTTACATGTTCAATTTCGCAAGATTTACTTTCCATCTACCTTATCACCACCAGCAACGAGGTAGAGTACATAGGTCGGCGAATTCATTCACGATAGCCTTCACCGACCGCATTTACCATCACGACAGTCACTGAATAGCTTCGCTCAGAGTATTGCATTCCTTTTCCCAGGCACTATGCCGACAGCTGTCTGTCAACATTGAGAGTGCAGATCCCCGATCGCCCCTGTTGGACAAAATCTGCTACTCCACAGCGTTTAGTCGACATGCAATGGAACAGCGCACTCTTAGAAATGAACTTCGCCACATGGCATACTCCTAGCCAACTACCACCTTTAGTAACAACGTTCTTGCTCCTGAGTTGTTGAAAGAGATCGCGCAAGTAGGGCCCCACGCTCATGCGTATCCGCGTCTGACACCACATTGTCATGCTGTGGGTGAACTCCGCAGTACAGAAGTCACATTTGCTGAGGGTCTGCTTGTGGCACAACAGGGTCAAGCAACAGATGAGTTCTGCCGCACAGAGATCTCACTTATAGAGCTTCTCTCCCGTGTGAGTTCGCCTGTGACGCCGCAGCCCCGTCCTCTCGTTGAACTCTCCCGTACATGCATCGCACTTATGGGGCTTCTCGCCCTTGTGTGTCCGCTTGTGGCATAACAGGCTCGAGCTGTGGCTGAACTCTGCAGGACAGAGATCACATTTACAGGGGTTCTCGCCTGTGTGTTTTCGCTTCTGATACTTCAGGATCGTGCTATGGCCGCACTGTGCAGGGCAGATATCGCACTTGTATGGCCCCTCACTAATGTGTGTTCTCTCGTGACCTTACAGCAGTTAAATACAATCGCAGACCGATTTT
The DNA here is from genome assembly GCF_037126465.1 of Ornithodoros turicata. Lineage (NCBI taxonomy): Eukaryota > Metazoa > Arthropoda > Arachnida > Ixodida > Argasidae > Ornithodoros > Ornithodoros turicata. The sequence goes on from NC_088201.1 coordinate 165,326,370, forward strand.
GGGGCGAAATTTAAAAGAATAAAAACAAAAGGTAAATTTTAACTTTGTGTGAGAATCTTAATACTCCATTGGCTTGGTTGTGTGGGGTTTGAAAACAGTGACTTATCTCGCGGCCGGTGCAGCTGATCTCCGCTGTTATGCCCTCCGGTTATCGTCCCCCATATCATACACGTGTAGTGGTTGGTGGGGCGCTTAAGACTGGCATCGATACCACTAAAAAGACGGGCGAGTTCGTGTTGGGGCACTTCTAGCGGGATCCTCGAGCTGGTCACGGATCGTCGGCCTCACAGGGAGGGATCCAGGTATGGTAATAATATTGTTGTTTCTCTGCTATTAGAATGGTTCTTTCGTACTTCCTCCAGCAAGGCGAACAGATGCGGAAGGCCCCGGGAGTGGGAGACCTGTGTCGAATTCGGCAGGGGCGGTAGTTTTCCCACAAATGGCACCCAACGTGGGGCCGGAGTCCGTTCGCTTGTAGGGTACCCATGTACCATATGCCACGTATGTTGGTGGTGTAAGCCGGCAAGTTGTTTTCTGCGTTGTTAACAAGTGTTTCTTTCTCCGCGACGAGCTTCCCGCTCCCGGTCAGTTGTGAGCTGCTACGCGGCAATGACTTTGGAGCAGGCAGGGACACTTGCAGTTTCCCGGCCTTGCTCTAGAAGGACGCCTGACTTGGTCGCAGTAGTGCCCCCAGGGCTCGCGTGGCAGTCCGACGTATCAATGGCGTCTCTTCTTTAGCTCCGCACAGGTTGACGTCTGCAGTGCAGGCACCACCGCCTCGACATCGCGCTGGCTCCGCCTCTGCTATAATCGGAGTTTCCACCGCGAGCTTCAGCTGTTGCCGAGTATTCCTCATCGCATGACTTTCAGCAGTGGTTCACGAACGAATTCCCCTTCCCGGAATACAAATCCTATATTCACGTGAAGCTACGTACGCGTACTAGCACCCTAAGGACCTGCGCAGAATTCGTTCAGGGACCACAACAGTTGTGTGGCCATTCCGACCCCACTGTAGTTCACGCGCATGGAGGCGCACCAGCTACCCGTGAGTGATTTCGCCCGTAGCCCTATCTTCGAGTCTTAACTCCCCTTGCCGGGAAGTGGCAGCACAGAAAGTTCGTACTACAGAAGGCGTCGTCCTACCAAAGCTTGAATACCATCCCTGTTTACGCCGGATCAGGCTGTAGAACCGAATTGTACGTTTTCGACGGGGGTAAATTTCGGTTGAGCGCCAAGATGCAGCTGGAGTCGCGACTGATACCATGCTGCCTACACTGTGCGGCCTTGCAGGCTGCGTAGGTAGTGACCGAGACGTGGGACACTAGGACCTAGTGCTCCTGACTCGCCCTGGCATCCAGTTTGCTGTCATTCACACAATCGCGACTTCATAGTCGTCAGAGGGCACGACAACCCGTCTTCGCCGGGAGGTTCCTTCTGGCCACTTCCCTGTATTACCTTTTCATTTTCATTTTAGACGTCCCATCAAGCTCGAAAACCAGCAAATTCATGCCGCAGGAGGCACCCACCACCATGTCCCGACACCAACTGTTGGAACTCTCCAGAGGCGAACTCTACCCAGTCTTCCGCAGGTTCTGTCGGACCACGTCAACGTCCCTCAAGGGCGACGTGGACGATCATTCACAATGGCCACCCAGTGTGCTAGGCCTGCTGGTCCAGGTGGGCATCCCAGCCATGGCGCCTTAGGGGCATGGACCCCTCCTCAGTCCCACGCCCCCCTCCACTTCGTGGCGTGACGCTCGACGACAGACACTCGGCAGACCCTGTTGTGCCATATTCAGAAAAGGAGCGTCGAGTCCAGTGCCCCTCTTGCAGAGTACCTGAGATCCATCGATCAGCGCATCAATGAGGGTCCCTTCACCACGCCAGCACGGAGGCCGCCCGGGCTTTGAGATGCCGATGTGGTGGCAGCCCTTGCGATCATCCAAAGACCCAGACCGGAAATGTTACAAAACATCGAGCAGCAACACGGAGAGCCGCCAAGAGGAAATGACGTTATAATCGATGTCCCAAACGACGAGATGGACGATCTCCACTGAAAATATGAGGACTGATTTATGTGTGATCGCACCCTGGGACCTCTTTTGGTTTTCAGTGCCGTGGCGGCATCGAGTATTTTGGTCGGGGAAGTGTGGGGTTTGAAACAGGTAACTTATCTCGCGGCCGATTTAGCCGATCTCCGAAGTTACGCCTCCGGGTAATCGTCCGCTGATATCAGACACGTGCAGTGGTAGGGAACGCTGAAGGCTGACATCGATACCCTTCAAAAGACGAGCGAGTTTGCGTTGGGGCACTGCCCGGGGATCCTCAAGATGGTCGCGGATCGTCGGCATCACAGGGAGGGTTGCACGTATGGTAATAAATTGTTGTTTCTCATATTTCAATGGTTGTTTCGTACTTCCTTCGGCGAGGCAAATGGTTGCGGAAGGCCCCGGGAGTGGGAGCCCTGTGTCCAGATGGGCAGGGGCGGTAGTTTCCGCACAGTTTCCATGTCGTCTGTCGTTTTCTGCATTCTACCCTTTTAGGAATATGAACCCATTCCAGCACGCCCACCTCTGAAACCTCAGCAGGTCGAAAGGTCAATTGTGAAGCAAACAAATTGGTGTCCTGCCTCAGCTTACCTGCATATGCTTTCGCTTCGTTGCTGAAGTGTGTACGTCTCGTTCGAATATCACAAGTTGCCTGGCAACATTGGTAAAATATTACTGGGCATTCCACCCTTATTATTTTGAGCCATCACACGCCCTTCATTTCGAAAGAATTCCATTTCATCTCCGAAAAGTCCACTCGCTATATATTATTCAACTCACCAAACATCCAAAAACTCTCAATTTTTTAACTGCTGGATATTGCCAATTCAAAATTCAGAAGATTCATATCCCTAGTCATAGCCCAACATCAAACTCAATGTAACATCACTCCCAATCATCTGACATCAGACATCACATCACAATACTGCCCATCACTTAAAATCACACCATTCTCCATTACTCAACATCACTTCACATTGTTGCCCATCACTCAACGTTGCATAATTCTATGTAACGTGAAGGTGATGGCCATCATAAAGAATTCGCGGACCTCCGTGTGCACACATTCGCCGATCAGGGCTCATGTAGGCAAACCTCAAATTCAAGCATCACCTACACGATTTCCCCATCCTGTAAACTTGGTTTCAATGCATATGCCCTGAGCACTGCTATAACTGTCATAAACATACCTTTAATCCCATGCCCTCGAGGACAATGCGACAGAGAACATCGTTATGGCATGTTTATTACAAACTAGCTCTAATCCTGACAGCGGGAAAGGCTCTCGTCACAAATATGTGTTCAAGTTACTAGGACTTGCACTTTAAAAAAGACACAAAATATTCATCTCCATACCAGGGATGCCTCGTTTTCCTTCTCTGACTTTGAGAATTCACGAAACTGCGACTGCAAGGTTCAAAGGAGGATGAAATGTCACTGAACACTCTGAATGTACCTTCACCACATCGCACCCGCGGTGCCAAACACTGCACCGAATGATATCACACTCAACTGGAGAAGGATCCAGTGACGTCATGAGGAGATGCTGTAGGAACAAGCCATCATCTCTGTGTAAGTAGCAATCTCGAAAATGGGGTCAGCATTTCTAATATCAGGTACCACACACTAGTGTCTCCCAATGATCACTCCTGCGGCATCATTATAACAACTTTCAGCGCATTCCACGACGCAAGTTCCTGACACAACAGATATTTTACGCCTTCTAACTAAAAGAAAAATACCATGTGCTGTTTTAGGTCTCCAGGCTGAGGACATGCAACAGAACAGAACTGAAAGCATTTGCACAGCTTCTGTCCCAAGTGCGTTGTACCCGCTGCTGAGGTCCGTCGTGGGTGTCGAACCGAAACGTTTTTCGTTCCGGTTACATCATAAACGATCCGGTACCGGTTCTGCTCGGGAGCAAAAAAATAACGGTTCATACCGGTTTTTAACCGGTTCCGCTTCTGCTGGGAATATTCATCCCCACAAAAAAAAATCAATGCTACAAAATGTAAACCCGTTTATTCCGCATACATGGTATTTAATATTAATAGACAGCTGTGAAATTGGTAGCTCCTGGTTCCTGTAGGTTACTGTCTGTTCAAATGGGCTTTCTCCTTTCTTGAAGCACATGCTACAAACGGACTTGTTTGTCGTGATGTCATACGTAAAGTACTTTCTTGCTGGATTAGAGCGATCGTGTCCCATCCGAGTGTCTGTTGCTACTGTCTAGCCAGAAAGCAGCACCGCACGAGTGGGACGCAAATCGAGGAACACCTTCACTCACAAACGAGCTCGGCGGCTCCGTTTTATTTTCTTCGTGTCCTGTCCACAAAAGAGTTGCCACTTCGCACGGGCTTGCCCTCGCGTATACGTAAATGTATTCAACTTAGCTGCTCTCAAACAAGGGACGCGTTGCGCGACATTACCGATAAAGAAGCCGTTATGCAGCCCCTTGGGTCGCTGTTTAGTTGAGGAGAGTTTGCGGGGATCAACAACAACAACAACTAAATCATGACTATGGCCTGGGGTGATTCACCGCTTGAGAGCAGTACCCTACCCCATTACACGAGAAGCATGAGATGTGAAATATGAAAATGAAGTTATGTGCAAGTCCAACTCGAACTCCCGTCGTCTGGTTGCGCAACGCTATACGTCGCACAAAAGGAAGAAGTACATGAAAGAAGCGCCAATGGTCCTTGAGATGCAGGGGTGGACCCTACAGCGTCTGGAGCAAGCCGGTAGCCAAGAGGAACTCCAAGAACATCAGAAGTCCTCGACGGTGTTGGACATGGCTCTGACATGGGCCAAGAATTGCAGCCAGGTTGAACGTCTGTCGGCTAGCACCACTCAGCTGAGCACAGAGTTGCCGCCTCTCCGTTTCGTAGAGCTTACATTCTATTAGGACGTGCTCAATGTTCGCTTCAACGCCACATTTGGAGCATAGGCAGCTGTCACAGTATCCGATTCGGCACTTGAATTGGGGAGTGAAGGCAACGTTGAGACGAAGCCTGTGCAGGAGGGACGTGAAATAGCGTGGTAAACGGTCAGGAACTGAGAAGGACATAGTGGGATCCACAGAATACATGAGAGACCTGTCAGTGATGTCCCGACTCCACTGCTGGCGAGCTAGTGGCTGAATGAGCTCATTCAGAAGTGATCTCCTGTCTCCTCTTGATAACACCGTTGGTACAACAGCCGGAGACTGTTGGGCAGCCGTGCTGTTGCGGGGATCAAATTAAAACGAACACTACGGCACATTGCTAGAGAGTCACATGTACCTCTAAGTCTGTGTGCGTGCGCGAACGATAAACCATTACAAAGGGAGCCTAAGGGTTATAGCATAGCCTCCTATATATTTGAGAATGCCTGTTCAACGGCGCCGAGATCAAAGAGCACCGCCCGTCCAATCCGTTTCCGGCGCCCACCGCAAGTGGCGCTGCCTCCCTAGGATACTGCGCTGCGGTTGCCATGCTTTTCTATGAGCGATGTTGCATCGCGAAACTAATTTTATGTGGCATATTTTCGACATTTTAATACTGCAACGCGAACTAGGGATTACGATAATTAGTTGAGAAGTTTATTATAGAAAAAAAAAGCGCTAGGTTATTTTCGAGGGTGTTTAGTGATGAAAGGCGCAAACGCCGGAGCCGCAAAAAATATCCATTTTCCGGCAGTAAGATGTTTCACGTCGAATTGTAGCTGACGTTATGAAGCAGGGGAGATTATGTGAACATGTTGTATTGTGACTAGGGAGTGAAAAGGGCTGATGACGACGGATTTTAGTATGGATGCCCCGAGATCTGAGCGAGCTTCACGAATGCACAGATCATCATAGTGCAGCGGTGTAGATTATATACGCATAGAATGTGTGACGCAAAAATGACAGTAAAAATACAAGCAAACAAAATACAGACAAATTATTTATTCGGTTATATATATTCGGGTTATACTCCGCCCCGCTTGTTATCGCATTTCTTCATAGTTTTAGTGCCTTCGGTGAGAGGGGCTTGGAGGCGAAAAAGTTTGCCATGTCATTCTTGTCAGTTACTCCGAGAGCAAAATTTGTGAACAGTGTGCGGAAAAACTTGGTAAGCAACGCTTCCAGAAGCTGCCAGTTATGTCAAGGAACAGAGCATTTTAATACTTCCCGCTCATTTAATATTTCCGTAGCATATGCTACAGCTGCTTTAAGGGGATGTTTCAGGTTCCTCCTCTTTGCTAGCATCACTTGAATGTAGATTTTCAAGCAATGTATTTGTTTTCCAATGTATTACCTTCCTCGTAATGCTTTCTATGCCGGAAGCATTTTAAATAAAAATGAATAAATAATCTCATGGTGGTGGAAAGCAAAAAGTACAAGAATAAAATAAAGCCGTTTGCAATGCTGCCAATGCATGCTCACGTATGTGTGCTTTATGTGGGCCTCGTGACCGGAAACGCGTAGCCGCGAAAGCTTGGTCACGAACAGGGGGCTTAATCGCTTCATCGTCGTTACGGTCGTTACAAGCTAACGAGTGGCGGGAAATTCAAAAAGGCGGGCGGGAAATTTAAAAAGGTGGGCACGTGATAAAACACGTGCACGGCGCTCTTCGCGCGATACGTGAAGGCCGTCGTATACGTCACGCGCAATGTGTCACGTGCCCACCTTTTTGAAGCGCCTTTGAAGCGCATTTGCATGTTGAAGCCGTTTTCATGAAGTTAAGTCTTTTGAAAAGAAGTACTTGCTTTAGGAGATTTAAAATGATTTAGCCAAATAGTCCCGGGGGATGAGCAACCGCGGTATTTTGATCACCCGCTTCTCATTTTCCTTTCTCTTTTTTTTTTTTCTTTTTTTCTCCGGCGCACAATAACTGCACCTTGACGTAGCGGAAGATGCTGGTACAAGAGGGCACGACAGCAAGCAGCCTGCTTCTTTGTAACGATCAGCTTTATTATATTTCTTGAAAGAAAGAAATAAAGAAATCAAAGCGCGGAGTTAACACCATTTCGTAATTCCTCGAGTAGTTCGTTACAATAATGTGTACACATGTACGCATGCAACAGCAGCTGTCAAACCTGTAGGCCACGTATTTGTGCATACAGTTCAAAGCAAGACGCAACTGCAATTTTACATAATGTGATGAAAAATACACATATGACACCAAGAGCGCCGGCAGCGTTGGGTTCTCCACTTTTCAATTAGGTTTTTGCGCAGCTCAGAATCAATATCCCGAGCAGTCGAATTTCTTAAAAAATACCTGATTTAATATTAATAGATTTCCCAATCATCCATCCCAGTAGTGGCAGTCGTCAACGCATATTACTACTAATTGCGCGAGCGCTCCATAGCATTTGCATTGAGGAGAACCCTAGGATGCGAGCGCCCCAAGCGGCGCGGTGCAGAGGAGGATAGGGGAGGAGGTTGAACGGGCGCTTCGAGGCAAATGAGCAGGCGTTCTCAAATATAGGAGGCTATGGTTATAGTATACCGACATACATTCCACCGTAACCGTAGCCCTCGTACAGTATCCATGACATGACTTCAGAGCACACGACGTCTGTTTCATTCGCCTATCCGTAGTCCAAACCGGCGAAGTTTTTCTTGGACCAAAAACCGAAATATATTTTTCGGTTTCCCTCCTGAGCGAAAAAAACGTATACGGTTTCGATTCCGTTCCGGTTCGCACCAAAATAACGTTTTTTTTTTCGGTTTTCGGTTCCGGTTTTCGGTTCGCTCCGACACCCTGCCGTCGTCTGCAGGTTCTCTGGCTGGTATGTGTTTGTGCTGTGGTTGAACTCTGCAGGAGAGAGCTGGCATTTCTTCACGTGCATGCAGGTCCACTTCAGGTAACCCTGGAGGTTTTATGCTATGAGTCAAGTTTGCACAACAGCGAACGCTCTTGTATGGCTTCTCGACCATGTGTGTCTGCTCGTAAAACCTATTGTCTGCACTGTGGCTGAATCCTGCCACACAGAGATCGCACTAGTGGGGCCCCTCGCGCTTATGTGTGTCCACTTGTGACACCTGAATTTCATGCTGTAGGTGAACTCTGCACAACAGAGGTTAGGGCTTCTCGCCTGTGTTTTCGCTTGTGATACTGCAGATTCGTGCTATTGATGAACGCTGCAGGGCAGAGATCGCACTTGTGCGGCTTTATTCCTGTGTGTGTGAGGTTGTGACGTACCAGTGTCGTCCTGCGGTTGAACTCTGCAGGGCAGAGATTACACTTGTATGGCGTCTCGCCCGTGTGTATCCGCTTGTGGCGCGAAAGGCTCGAGCCACAGCTGAATGCTACAGTACACACATCGCACTTATGTGGCCTCTCCCCAGTGTGTTTTCGCTTGTGGAGCAACAAGCCCCTCCTAGAGGTCAACTCCGCAGTACAGAGATCGCACTTGTAGAGCTTCTCGACGATGTGTTTTCGCTTGTGACATGACGGGCTTGTGCACTGGCCGAACTCAGCAGTACTGAGATCGCACTTACACGGATTGTCGTCCGTGTGTTTTCTCTTGTGATATGACAGACTCATGACGTTGGTGAACCGCGCAGGACAGAGATCGCACTTGTATGGCCTCTCGTTCGTATGTGTTCTCTTGTGATCTCGCAGCGTTGCAAACTTGCTGAATTCTGCAGGACAGAGGTCGCATTTATAGGGCTTCTCGCCCGTATACTTTCGCTTGTGATGCAACAGGTTCGACTTACGGGTGAACTGTGCATTACAGTGATCGCACTTGTAGGGCTTCTTGATTGTGAGTGTGTGACAGTGACGCTGCAGGCACATACTATTGCTGGACTCAGCAGGGTAGAGATTGCACTTGTATGTACTCGATGAGGATGCAAGTGCGAGCACCATAGCCTTGTGCAACCCTTCACCTGTGCAACGCTTTGCATGTACTTGCAGCGTTGATGGATTGCTGAACGTTGCAAAGCATGTGTGGCAGGTAAATGTTGATGACTTGCCTGCATCTTGACTCTCGCTCTGGGCTGAAGGTTGCTCAGTGGGTCCACCGTCGGTAGTGATTAGTGCGGAACTATCGAATAGTGCTTCAGTAGTTGTTGTGCTGATTTCAAACTGTGCATTTGAAGAGGTGCAACGCGAAGATGCTTGATCACAAGTGTCACTGGGCTCGGTCTTAATATGAAGTCCACCTCTGCTTTCTTTTGCTCCTGTAATCGCAGAAATCGGGCATTGAGAGCGTGGACAATTTTCTAGTCAAGTAGCGTACACGTAACATTCGCTCACAAAAGTAAAGCACTTTACACAATAGGGGTTCCACAAAACCTTTACGTGGGAGACGATATTCCCTCTTTTCCTTCTACCAAATGCAAAAGTAGGGGTACAACTTGAGTGTTGAACCCCCAAAGCCCACCCTGACTATACTACTGCTCCTACAAATTTCCCGTGGGGAGAGGAGGAAAATTCCTCTGGCATCACACGGGTACTCGCGTACGCATGCTACCACGATGAGGATGGCAACACGGAGAACAACCCACTAGGTACAACTGGTACCTTTTGTTGTTGCGTAGTCAGCTGCCACTACAACGTGGGGAACAGGAACTTTGACAGGGGACTTTGTCGGTAAGACTCCGTTGCTGGGCGCTTGTAGGCAACAGTTCGGCATGCCCTCTAGCCAAGCCGCTCCCACTTCATCCGTGGGTCAATTAGCGACGGGTTTTCATCACTAATCACAGCAGTGTTCTCCTGCCTTTTTTTTTTGTATGTGTGCGTTTGTCTCTTTACATGTTCAACTTCGGAAGATTTACTTTCCATCTACCTTATCACCACCAGCAACGAGGTAGAGTACATTGGTCGGCGAATTCATTCACGATGGCCTTCACCGACCGCATTCACCATCACGACAGTCACTGAATAGCTTCGCTAAGAGTATTGCATTCCTTTTCCCAGGCACGCTGCCGACAGCTGTCTGTCAACATTGAGAGTGCCGATCGCCCCCGTTGGACAAAATCTGCTACTCCACAGCGTTTAGTCGACATGCAGTGGAACAGCGCACTCTTAGAAATGAACTTCGCCACATGGCATACTCCTAGCCAACTACCACCCTTCGTAACAACGTTCTTGCTCCTGAGTTGTTGAAAGAGATCGCGCAAGTAGGGCCCCACGCTCATGCGTATCCGCGTCTGACACCACAATGTCGTGGTGTGGGTGAACTCCGCAGTACAGAAGTCACATTTGCTGTGTGTCTGCTTGTGGCACAACAGGGTCAAGCAACAGATGAATTCTGCCGTACAGAGATCTCACGTATAGGGCTTCTCTCCCGTGTAAGTTCGCCTGTGACGCCGCAGCCCCGCCCTCTCGTTGAACTCTCCCGTACATGCATCGCAGTTATGGGGCTTCTCGCCCTTGTGTGTCCGCTTGTGGCATAACAGGCTCGAGCTGTGGCTGAACTCTGCAGGACAGAGATCACATTTACAGGGGTTCTCGCCTGTGTGTTTTCGCTTCTGATACTTCAGGATCGTGCTATGGCCGCACTGTGCAGGGCAGATATCGCACTTGTATGGCCCCTCACTAATGTGTTCTCTTGTGGCATTACAGCAGTTAAATACAATGGCAGACCGCTTTTGGGGTGAAATTTAAAAGAATAATAACAAAAGTTAAATTTTAACTTTGTGTGTGAGAATCTTAATACTCCATTGGCTTGGTTGTTTAAGGTTTGAAAACAGTGACTTATCTCGCGGCCGGTGCAGCTGATCTCCGCTGTTACGCCCTCCGGTTATCGTCCCCTATATCATAGACGTGTAGTGGTTGGTGGGGCGCTTAAGACTGACATCGATACCACTAAAAAGACGGGCGAGTTCGTGTTGGGGCACTCACGGATCGTCGGCCTCACAGGGAGGGATCCAGGTATGGTAATAAATTGTTGTTTCTCTGCAATTAGAATGGTTTTTTCCTACTTCCTCCAGCAAGGCGAACAGATGCGGAAGGCCCCGGGAGGGGAGACTTGTGTCCAATTCGGCAGGGGTGGTAGTCTTCCCACAAATGGCGCCCAACGTGGGGCCGGAGTCCGTTCGCTTGTAGGGTACCCATGTACCATATGCCACGTATATTTTTTTATTATTATTACTTTTTTGACACATGCTTTAAACAACATAACTGCATAATCCATACGGATCATAGCCTAAGGCTAGTACGATCCGGTAAAGAGAGAAAAAATACAGTAACAATGTTCAACAGCAGCAACAGTCAAATGTCAGTGCCAAGCTACCGACATCCAGTCGACAGCAAACATAAAAACGTAATCATACCAACTAACACTTATAGCAAGAAACAGTAATACTAACACTTATTCAGTAGGAACCTTCGCACAGCTAATTTTAAATTGTTAGACATTATAACATATAGAGGCAGAGAGTTCCACTTGATAACTCCTTGGTGTCGCAGAAGACGCTTACCATATATATTCGAGAACTGCGCAACATTAAAGTGGTGTTCCAACATAGCACGGCTCGTGCGTGTAACAGATATAAGCCTTACTCCAGCAACAGCTCCCTCATTCATAATGCAATTTTTTATCATCAATACATCTCTCTCAAAGCATAAAAGATTAAATGGCAGAATGCCTAATGGTTGATACAGACTAGAACAAGAGATCCTCGGATATGTATTGGATATAATACGGACTGCACGATTTTGTAGAACTTCAACTGGGTTCAGATAAGACTGATAGGTATGCCCCCATGACTCTACACAGTATAACAAATGACATTGAAAAATTACAAAATATAAAGTTCTGAGAATAGGAACTGAGAGTACCTGTCGCGCCCTGAATAGTGCGCCATTTGCCCGTGCAAGCTTAGAACATATATACGAAATATGTGGCTTCCAGTGCAAATGAGAGTCTAGGATGACACCAAGGTATTTAATGCTATTAACACAGTCTATGTTTGCCCCTTTGATTTGTATTTTAAAATTCGATAATCTAACAGCTTTACGATATGAACTAAAGACCATATATTTAGTTTTTGTAAGATTTAATGTTAATGAATTTGCCTCTAACCACTCTAGTAGGTGTGGGACAACACAATGAATTTTGGCTTGAATGTCGTCAATACACGAACCCTTAAAAAGCAGAACGGTGTCGTCAGCATACATAATGCTATCAGTGTTTACCGCGGTCGAAAAATCATGTCATCAGTATGTTGGTCGTGTAAGCCGGCAAGTTGTTTTCTGCGTTGTTAACAAGTGTTTCTTTCATGTTTCTTCTCCGCGACGAGCTTCCCGCTCCCGGTCAGTTGTAAGCTGCTACGCGGCAGTGACTTTGGAGCAGGCAAGGGCACTTGCAGTTTCCCGGCATTGCTCTAGAAGGACGCGTGACGTGGTCGCAGTAGTGCCCCCAGGGCTCGCGTGGCAGTCCGACGTATCAATGGCGTCTCTTCTTTAGCTCCGCACAGGTTGGCGTCTGCAGTGCAGGCACCACCGCCTCGACATCGCGCTGGCTCCGCCTCTGCTATAATCGGGGTTTCCACCGCGAGCTTCAGCTGTAGCCGAATATTCCTCATCGCATGACTTTCAGCAGTGGTTCACGAACGAATTCCCCTTCCCGGAGTACAAACCCTATATTCACGTGAAGCTGCGTAGGTGTACTAGCACCCTAAGGACCCGCGTAGAATTCGTTCAGGGACCACAACAGTTGTGTGGCCATTCCGACCCCACTGTAGTTCACGCGCATGGAGGCGCACCAGCTATCCGTCAGTGATTTCGCCCGTAGCCCTATCTTCGAGTCTTCACTCCCCTTGCCGGGAAGTGGCAGCACAGAAAGTTCGTACTACAGAAGGCGTCGTCCTACCAAAGCTTGAATACCATCCCTGTTTACGCCGGATCAGGCGGTAGAACCGAATTGTACGTTTTCGACGGGGGTAACTTTCGGTTGAGCGCCAAGATGCAGCTGGAGTCGCGACTGATACCATGCTGCCTACATTGTGCGGCCTTGCAGGCTGCGTAGGTAGTGACCGAGACGTGGGACACTAGGACCTAGTGCTCCTGACTCGCCCTGGCATCCAGTTTGCTGTCATTCACACAACCGCGACTTCGTAGTCAACAGGGAGCACGACAACCCGTCTTCGCCGGGAGGTTCCTTCTGGCCACTTCCCTGTATTACCTTTTCTTTTTCATTTTAGACGTCCCATCAAGCTCGAAAACCAGCAAATTCACGCCGCAGGAGGCATCCACCACCACGTCCCGACACCAACTGTTGGAACTCTACAGAGGCGAACTCTACCCAGTCTTCCGCAGGTTCTGTCGGACCGCGTCAACGTCCCTCAAGGGCGACGTGGACGATCATTCACAATGGCCACCCAGTGTGCTAGGCCTGCTGGTCCAGGTGGGCATCCCAGCCATGGCGCCTTAGGGGCATGGACCCCTCCTTAGTCCCACGACCCCCTCCACTTCGCGGCGTGACGCTCGATGACAGACACTCGGCAGACCCTGTTGTGCCATATTCAGAAGAGGAGCATCGAGTCCAGTGCCCTTCTTGCAGAGTACCTGAGATCCATCGATCAGCGCATCACTGAGGGTCCCTTCACCACACCAGCACAGAGGCCGCCCGGGCTTTGAGATGCCGATGTGGTGGGAGCCCTTTCGACCATCCATAGACCCAGACCGGAGTAGTAGGTACTGGACTCTCATAGTGCACAACGCCCAACTGGCCTGAACACGATTTAATTGGCAATTAGAGCTAATTGGGACCCCCCACATTAATCAGCACCCTCCAGGGAGCCACCACACTAATTGGGGAAAGTCTAACTCGTGTCCAGACCAGCTGAGCGTTGTGCACTATGAGAGTCCATAAAAAATAAAAATAATAGGCAGAAAATAAAATGAAAAGATAGAAATAGAGTGGAGAGAAACAATTTATTCGAAAATCAACGATGCCGCGGCGAAGAAGCCGCTCCGCAACACCCGAGTGACCAGCGCCCGCCATGTTGGTAGTTTGCACCCAGCAGTTGCAGAGATCGACGACAGGTGGCCACTTAGTTGCAAGGCATCACACCAGATGGCGCCACCATCATAGCTCTAGACGAGAAAGACAGAACAAGATACTAGCGGCAGGTAAAAATGACAGCACTGCCAAGCAAGTCTAGGCATGCGAGAGAAAAGGTCTAACCGCTACTGCTAAACAGAAAACAGTACACATCGGGGAAATAGGCTTACGGGGACGATCGCTTAGGCCTAACCACAACACTACGCAGCTAACACAAGGCGGGAACCACACATCGCTACACATGCGAGAAAAGGCTTAACACGAGTGCGGTCACCGCTAAACACGGCAAACATACGAGGAAAGAGGCTTACGGGGGCGATCGCTTAGGCCTAACCCCAACACTACGCAGCTAACACAAGGCGGGAACCACACATCGCTACACATGCGAGAAAAGGCTTAACACGAGTGCGGTCACCGCTAAACACGGCAAACATACGAGGAAAGAGGCTTACGGGGGCGATCGCTTAGGCCTATCCTCAACACTACGCAGCTAACACAAGGCGGGAACCACACATCGCTAAACATGCGTCAACAGGCTTGGACACCGCAAAACAAGTCTAAACATGCGAGAAAAGGCTTAACACGAGCGCAGTCACCGCTAAACACGGCAAACATACGAGAAAAGGAGCGCGTCAAATCACTCACCTTTTCCCCCGCGGCAACTTCCAGGCAGAAACTGAACGAGCGCGGAGAACACACACGTACGTCTGCTCTCTACGAGATCCAGCCAGAAAGTGAGCGAGCGCGCGGAGCGCACGTCCGTCTTCCGCGACGGTCCGAGAGAAACTGAGAGAGGCGACGCGCAGCGGCCGCTATGGATGCGCGCGCGCCCTCTGCTCCACCCGTCCGCGCATGCGCGCGCGCGCGCTCCTAGCGCCCCCTGCGCCGGCCGCGGGTGTTTTCGGTTTCGGCTCTCTGCTGCGCGCGCGCTCCTAGCGGCGACGGGTGGCTTTTCAGTTTCGCTTTCATTCTCCGTTCTTTGCGCGCGCGCGTTTATCTGTATAAAGGCAGCGCGCACCGCGCTCGCGTCATCACTACGTGAAGATGTTCAGCTACCACTCTTTACAAAATTGTTCCCGCACCCACGCTTCTTGGGAAGAAGTGGAGAAGGAATATTTCAACGGCGAAAGTCCCCGCAACGAGCTCGTCATCACTGCTTTTCGCTACGTGATAGACATGGTAGGCTTTGGCAATATAGGAGAGATCTCGCCGGGGCCGCTGCAGGAGATGGTGCATCGGATCTACGCCCGTTACAAGAACGTCTGCATAACGGTTCCAGACGGACCCCTGGGACTAATGTGCGAATTTGTGAGCTTGGCCAACGCAGAATTCAACTACATCGCTGCAGACATCGTGGACCTTCTCGCTCGTGCCATCGCTCATATTAAGCACGCCCTGCGGAAGCAGCGACATTTGCAAGCAGTCTACATCGCCAATTTTGTCATTGATTTATTGAAATACCGATTGGTTATTGACATGCAACGCATTAAACAGTCCGAATAACTTTGACGAGACTCTGTGTGTTCTTTCACTGAAACATCTTTATTGAATACATACAAAGGACTTGGTCGATAGATGCCTGCTCTTTGTTCCACGGTCACTCGATTCACAAAGGCGCTCACGGTCTTCCACGGATGGATGGATGGATGGATGGATGGATGGATGGATGGATGGATGGATGGATGGATGGATGGATGGATGGATGGATGGATGGATGGATGGATGGATGGATGGATGGATGGATGGATGGATGGATGGATGGATGGATGGATGGATGGATGGATGGATGGATGGATGGATGGATGGATGGATGGATGGATGGATGGATGGATGGATGGATGGATGGATGGATGGATGGATGGATGGATGGATGGATGGATGGATGGATGGATGGATGGATGGATGGATGGATGGATGGATGGATGGATGGATGGATGGATGGATGGATGGATGGATGGATGGA